>NW_024533775.1:0-29658 GCF_016097555.1 Gigantopelta aegis | reverse complement strand
AATTTATAGGGTTTCCTTTTAATTTCCCTTCCTCGTTTATTTTCCCGCTTTTCCAAGGTTTTTATTTTAAAAAACGTTGCAAAAATAGGGCCGGTTTTAATTAAAATTATTTAAGCATTTTCCAATTTAAAACTGATCAAAATTTTTTTATTGTGAGTTTACCAATAGGCACACTTCCTCCCATTATCCCCTTACATTAATGCTCGAATTTAATAATAAATTAAATTTGGGATTTTTTTTTTTTTTTTCGTAAATTTTAAAGGAAAAAATTTTAATTAATGTTAAATGTTTAAATTATTTAAATATGATAATTAAAAAGTTTGTTATCACTCTTGTTGTTTATAATGTGTTTTCCCTATGAGGGTCACCATTGTATTCCCGTCCCCAAGACATGGTCCTGAATATTTAAGGGGTTGTATGTTGAGATGACATCTGAGAGAGGATTTCTCGAAATGGAACGCAGACATTTCTCGTCCTCGGAGCATTGAAACACGCAGCCTAGTTTATTAACAGGAACACTGACAAAATACGTAAATTGTGGAGGAAAAATCTTGATTTTGCATAAGTTGTTTTGCATATACGACGTGTCTTTCTAGTTTCCAACGTCGCACAACGTCGAGTATTTATCATATTCGATTATTGGTAATCGGTATCTGCGTGTGTTTCGAAAATCATCAATATACAAGATGACGTTCAGGGTCGATGCTAAAACAATGTGTGATATGCCTGAAGTTTTCAACATGTCTTTTATAATGTGATCGTCTATTAAAGTTTAAACAAGGATGACAGTTATGGAGAAAAAATAATAACAACAACAAAACATCCAGCCCCCACACAAATATACAAAAATGCAAGTTCATAAAACACAAATATAGCCAATATAAAAATAGTCTGACCTTAACACACGCACAAAAAGAACACGACATAAAATAAAATAATAATAAAATAAATTAATTAAAAAAGCGAAACGAAAAATTAAAAAAGAAAAATAAAAGTCATAAACAAACAAAAAAAATAAAATAAAAATAAAAATAAATAAATACCTCAATGTACCCTCAGACGGGGATCGATCCATGACCGACCACGCACAAGGCAAGTGCATTTTGTTAAATATTTTTATTTCTCAAACTTAATATTGCAAGTATACATAAATACATATTCATAAAAATGATAATAAATAAACACACAAACACACATACAAAACAGAACCACTATGACATTTATCCTATTATCAGAAACCTTATACACATTCACAAAAACATATTAAAAGCCACAAACACAAACAAAAACACCAACCACACATATATACAATCCACCCTTCACCGCCCCTCCCCCCACCCCACCAAACGTAATAAATTAAATAAATAAATAATAATAAATAAATAAAGTCTAGTTTTAATAATTTGTAACTACTAAGTTTAAGATATTAACTGACATTAAAAGACAAAATAAAAAAAACGTGCATAGAAAATAATGTCATGAAATAAGCTATTACTAATACACGTAGTTCCAAGTTTATCCACACCCTTACACACATACTTCATTTAGTCTCTCACGACCACACCTTTTGCACGCACAGTTCGTCTCTTTTGTTTTCTGGTGACCACATTATTCGTAATCGTCTCATCCGCTGGTCGTTTGATAAGCTGCGACCGACGCCTTAACTTTCGCTGTTGAACGTTGTCAGTGTCGGTTGCCATAGTATCCGCGGCTTTATGTTCACAATTAGCGATCCACTTCATTCCCTTGCTTTCGACTTTTTCAGTCACCGGGACACTTGTTTTCCTGTACGGCTTGTCCGAATTCAACTCTGATGTTACTGCTTTACTAACACTTTTCTCCTGCGTGGCCAATCGTGCTGTGTCTGCTTCATTCATCCCGTCACTATCACTGTCACTATCATCAAAACACTCGCTATCACGACCATGCTCACTACACACACACTCATCCTCATTATTCCCACATCTTTCACAAAGAAAACTCGAATTACATTTTCTCGCGTAATGTCCATTTCCTTTGCAAAAATGACACTCAATATTGGGGCAGTCTTTAATCACATGATTTTCCGACATGCAGTTATGATACACTTTTAGTTGGTTATTATGCAGCATTCTGAAATACTCCACGCCCTCCATTGTATTGAACTTCATTGAATAGGGCAAACTCTTTATGCTGGGTGGACATTTCACACGCACATACCTTGTTCCGTCTGCAATGTGTGTACCCTTAGATTTCCTCCCGCATCACCCCTGGTTATCATTGATATAAAGAGGGATTTGTTTGATGGGTTTCCATACAAAAATGGGGCATGGTTTTTGTGGGGGATATAAATATTTTATAATTTTTTTTTTTAATTTTTTATTTATATTATTATTATTTTTAAAAAATAAAATATAATTTAAAATAGTGTTGTGTTCTGTTGTATTATTCCATGTACTATTATTCCTTTCACAGTTGTTTACTTTTCACATATCACACATTTATATGCTATCACAAACATTCACATACATTTACATACACTAATTAACACTATTTATTTTTATAAACACTTACCTTACATTACGACGTCTTGAACACCAGACCTTCAGAAGCGTAGTCCACGACTGTACGCTCTCGACCAAACACCGTCTTGAACACCAGACCTTCAGAAGCGTAGTCCACGACTGTACGCACTCGACCAAACACCGTCTTGAACACCAGAACTTCAGAAGCGTAGTCCACGACTGTACACACTCAACGTAACACGTACGTTGGTGAACTTAGTTAATTTGTTTTAGTCATTCTTCCGCTTGTTTTACGGAAAATACCGAAATATACCGACAATACATAGCTACATGTATTCGTAATTTTCCGTAAAACCTACTTACCGTAAGTAATGAAATTGATATAGTTATGGATCCCATTCGGATTGTTGTATAACACCCAGGTATTGAATATGAATGCACGTGCAATTAGTGACCAAAGCTTCATTGTAAGCGTAATGATTATATGTTTTTGTACACATTCCTCACATACAGTGTATGATAGTAGACAAAAGCAATATCTGTGAGCTATAAAAGAACCATATCACGCCATGATAGAAAGAAGCGAAATATATCCAGTGACGATGATAATGATGTCATACCACCTAATACGTTTTTAAAAAGTATCACAACATTACCGGAATCGTCTAGTGACAATTTATTTTCTTCCAGTAGTGATTTTGAAATACCCTGCGGTCTAAAGAAGTTTTGCAGCGAAACCGAACCCACCCCATCTTGTTCGGCCGACCAGAGTGCTGACCTGTTTGACACTATTGAAGAAAACAACAACAAAGAACCTGTTACTGCTACAAAAGACCATGGTGTTAATACCCCTATATTGAAGTATTACAATTTATTTACACTATGTAGTGAAGTTATAACCGAGGAGGAAGCAATTAACTTTTGCCAAAATTTAAAACTTCTACCAAAGATTGTGAGATGTCCCAATTGTAAATCTTAATTACACAAATTAATATCGGTGAAACGGAAAAATCATAATTACTTACATTATCGATTTCAGTGTAATAAAAAAATATGTAAAAACAAAAGTAAAAATCAGGTGCCTTTAAGAAAAGGTACGTGGGTTGAGGCGTCAAACTTTTCCATAAGAAGAAGTTTGTTAATTTTGTACTGCTTTTCAAGGCAATATCCAATAGAAATTGCTCAGACTGAAACGATTCCCGAGGAAGAGATTAAAGGAGATAAAAAAAAACTTCATCTGAGACTATTGTTGATTACTACAACTATTGTCGTGAAATTTGCGTTGCATCAGTTGAAAAAAGTGGAAACAAACATAATAGGCGGGGAAGGTTGTACTGTTGAAATAGACGAAGCAACATTCGGCAAGATAAAATACAACCGGGGTCGCCAAGTACACGGACAGTGGGTATTTGGTGGAATTTGTCGTGAAACAAGATATGCTTTTCTTAATTCCAGTGGAAAGAAACGAAATTCAGATACATTATTAAGTTTAATTGTTAAATACATAAAAACAAAAACAAAAATTATATCAGACCAGTGGGCGGCTTATTCCAGAATTGGAGAATTAGAACAAAATTACATCCATGAAACGGAGAATAATTCGGAGAATGTGGTAGGTAAATATAGTATATTACAGGCCCATAGGAATAACTTGATGAGTTGGGGAGGTGGGGCACTGACGGATCGGGTACAACATCTATATTAAAGTGTTTGTTTTACAATGGCAAACATTAATGTATAAAAAAAAATAAAAAATAAAAAATTCTACGTGCCTGTATTAATTACATGAATAACATAAAAATTAATAATGTAAAATTAATTTATTACACTTTATTATATTAATCATATGCTTATTCGTCAGATCCAACAACCAAGGCATGTACCAACTTAATTGAAAACAGATGGTGGTGCGTGAAGAGACAACTACCAAGTACACGTTACACACGTGGGAATGTTGGCCTTCATCGTGTGGAGGAGTAAATATAACAAGGAGGACGTTTTCAGTGAACTGTTGCAAGCCATCACTTTGGAATATATGTGTTAATGGTGAGTATCTTTTGGAATGTATTACTTTGTATGAGATTGATTGATTGAATGTTTGTTTAACGACACCCCAGCACAAAAATACATATCGGCTATTGGGTGTCACAAATGGTAAGTATATGAACATATTTATATAGACTCATGTAAAACCACAGTGTAAGGAGCTGTGGGGGGAAAGTATAATACAATATATAAAATCAAGTTAAGTATATCTTAAATTTTTGTATAGAAGTCAAAGTGTATGAGAATTAAAATGGCCGACATAACAACATCGTTCGCATTATCGCTTGAAATGTTAAATAATTGTTTGGTTCTATTTGCTGTATTTAACTACTTACCTTTTAGTGTGTAATCACTTTTTATTTCTTAATTAATATAAAACGTTTATAAAAAATAATAATCAAACACATTTTAGGAGGGATGGGGGGGGGGGGGCGGATATTATACCTACTAAATAACCAGAAGCATGTTACACGAAGCGAGCATAGCCCTAAGATCATATTAATTGTAAAAAAGGTCTACCTTAATGCACGTACGGTAATCTGAGTTCTGAGGTCGCTTCGTGGAACTGGGCCCAAGGGACGAGAAATTGTATGGACGGGCCAGATATGGTACGAAACATCACGTAACCTTAGGCACGCCATTTAATTTAGTTACAACTATATTCACAGGTGATACTGAAGGGGTTGACGTTTTGGCTATTTGCATGACGCATTTTAAGGAGCGTCATTAGTTACGTCACAATTACAATACATTCAATTTTAGTACATTGGGGGTGGGGTGGAGAAGTGCCTTGTTTTGTGTTTATTTTTGTGTTCTGGGTACTTTATGCCTCACAACGAACTCATAGTCTGTGAACTCATCAACACGGGAATCGCATGCATGCTGCTTCTGAGGGTGTTTTTATTTGTGTCTTACCATGATTTTAAAGTATGTGAGCTCGAAAGCATGTGAATGACTTGAATACAGCTTCTGAATATGGTTAATTTATGCCTCACAATTATCTCAACGTGTTTTTTTTTGTTTGTTTAACGACACCACTAGAGCACATTGATTTATTAATCATCGGTTATTGGATGTCAAATATTTTGTAATTTTGAAATATAGTCTTAAAGAGGAAACCCACTACATTTGTCCATTAGTAGTAGCTGCAAGGGATCAAAGTTTGACGATCACATGGATGCAATTACTATATACTTCAGTATGCTCGGTGTTATATCTTGGTCCCTAATTTATAATTTTATTTATTTTTTTGACTAGACTACTTATCCCTTTTTATTATTTATTTTTAATTTACTCCTCTTCCTAAATGTATACTGTACTTTTAATGATTGTTAGTAACTGAATTATTACTTAAACCTTCCATTCATTCAGTCTAAGTTCCTCTTCAGTTGCCTTTTAACACATCTTTACGTATATCAAAATTCCCTAACCGATGGAAAATAGCTCATATTAAATCTCTCTTCAAAAAAGGTGACACATGTTATTGTACTAACTATAGGCCGATGTCGTTACTAGTTGCATTGGAAAAGTATATAATTGTTTTATTTACAATGACGTTCTGTTCAAATATCAGTGCGCATATCGCCCTAACCACAGTACTGTTTTTCAGTCCAACATGTGCGAATCTATGAACAGAAAGGAACACGTTTGTATTGTGTCCTGTGATATGTCAAAGGCATTTCATAGAGTGCGACATAGACGATTAATCCATAAACTCGAAAATTGTGGCATAAAATTGGATTAAGAAAGTATTAGGACTATTATTATTATTATTGTTATTGTTATTATTATTATTATTATTATTGTTGTTGTTGTTATTGTTGTTATTAGTATTATTATTATTATTATTATTGTTGTTGTTATTATTGTTGTTATTATTATTATTATTGTTATCATTATCATTATTATTATTATTATTACTGTTATTGTTATTACTATTATTATTATTATTATTATTGTTATTATTATTATTGTTGTTATTGTTGTTATTATCATTATTATTATTATTATTGTTGTTATTAGTGTTGTTATTATTACTGTTGTTATTGTTGTTATTATTTTTATTGTTATTGTTATTGTTATTATCATTATCATTATTATTATTATTATTATAGTTATTATTATTACTATTATTGTTATTGTTATTGTTATTATTATTATTATTGGTATTCTTATTGTTATTCTTCTTCTTATTATTATTATTGTTATTAATATTATTATTATTGTTATTATTGTTATTGTTGTTATTATTATTGTTGTTATTGTTATTATTATTACTATTATTGTTATTGTTGTTGTTATTATTATTATTATTATTATTTTATATATTCATGATATTGCGAATAACCTAAACTGAGTAACAAGACTATTTTCTTACTATACCAACATAACATCTTCATCTAATGACATCTCATTTATTGAAAACAACCTTAAATCAAACTTGTTAAAGCTTCAGGAATGGTACAAAAAAGTACTTGTATCGTTCAATCCAACTAAAGCTAGCGTTGTTACACAACTCATAAACATTTAGGTTTAACCTTTCAGCAAATGTCAAGTGGACAATGCATATTAATAATATCTGTACATGTAAATCGGCTTCGGTAATGACTTCTGCACTTAACAAATACAAATATTTGTTAAAGAGACACAATATTGAACATATGCAACTTTTAGCCGCCCGGTATTAAAATATGGGATGGGTGTTCTTTAGTCGAGGGAGACAATAATGAAAAGGTACAATTAGAAGCCGCCAGATTAATCAAGGGTCTGTCTAAATTTGCATCTATAATGTCTTTTTACCGGCCTCGGTGGCGTCGTGGTTAGGCATTCGGTCTACAGGCTGGTAGGTACTAGGTTCGGATCCCAGTCGAGGCATGGGATTTTTAATCCAGATACCGACTCCAAACCCTGAGTGAGTGTTCCGCAAGGCTCAATGGGTAGGTGTAAACCACTTGCACCGACCAGTGATCCATAACTGGTTCAACAAAGGCCATGGTTTGTGCTATCCTGCCTGAGGGAAGGGCAAATAAAAGATCCCTTGCTGCCTGTCGTAAAAGAGTAGCCTATGTGGCGACAGCGGGTTTCCTCTAAAAAAGCAGTGTCAGAATGACCATATGTTTGACGTCCAATAGCCGATGATAAGATAAAAAAATCAATGTGCTCTAGTGGCGTCGTTAAATAAAAAGAAAACAAAACAAACTATAATGTCTTTGTACTAGGAAACTGGATCCATACGGTGTATACTAGCAATTCTAAATAATCATGTTTTATCGCTAACCGCTACCGCTATCTTCAGTAGATTTATTGTTGAATTTATTTTTAAAACAGTCATCTGTCATCGGACCTCTGACATCTGCACAATGAAATGTAACTAAATGCCAGACACCTGCGCTTACTTGCACAAATATACGTAGATATTCTAAAATAGCTATAGTATAGTTGCCATACCATAGTCCTAATTGCAATGTTTCACAGTTTTGTCGTGTTGCGGTATAAAAATTGGTCGACTAGTTTGGGCTTTTGTTTAACTATACTACTAGTGCACTTTGATTAATTAATCATCGGCTTTTGGATGTCAAACGAACGTTTTTTGATTGTTTTTTTACCACAGACAAGGAAGCACATACCACGGCCTTTGACCATTGGTGGTGCACTGGTTGGGAGAGAGAGAGAGAGAGAGAGAGAGAGAGAGAGAGAGAGAGAGAGAGAGAGAGAGAGAGAGAGAGAGAGAGAAGACCCACACTGATTTGAATAGACCCACCGAGGTGATTCGATCCTGCGAAGCAAGAACCTCAAGCGAACACTCAACCGACTGAAATAACAATATTAAATGCTATGGATTCTTGTTGGCGGTTTTAAACTAAAAGCCAAACTGGGGTGTATTGTGGGATGAGCTGGGTATGTACCCCTGTAGCCAGGGACGAAAATGTACGTTTCAATTGTGTTTTAACCCTACTTATTATTATGCGCCTCCCACTAAATAGTGTGCCCCCCACCCCCTCCTCTAGAGATTAAAAGAAACTTGAAAGTAACTGATTACGAATACATTGTCCAGTAATCATTATTGCAATAATGATTACATTTCAACAAGTAGTGGATGTTACCAACATGAAAATGTTCACTTTATTTCATAACAATATTTCTTAATCCAACCAGTGCACCACATCTGGTCAAAGGCCGTGGTGTGTTTTTTCCTGTATGTGGGAAAGTGCATATAAGGGTGTATACTACAAAATCAAATCCCATAGAGGACAATAGTAACATATGTGGCTAAAACTCCTACCTGCAGGGTATCAATCAACATAAACGCCACGGATATAAATACTACCACCCCTCACACTTAAAGTGAATCAGAAAAAAATGGGGATCAAGCTGCTTGTTTCTGAGATAACGGGTAGCGTCTATGACTACCCTAGTTCCGCACAAAATTCGAGTACTTTTTTTTACAGGTACCCCATACATGTTTCAAGCACAAGGCTGCTTGACACATTGGTACTAGATGAAATTAAATTGCATATTTGTTTTTTACCCAGATGAAACTATTATTTTTTGCAACCAACACACTCGCATTTATAACAAATCACAGGACTTGTGGTGTTCACTTCTCTCTCAAAAGTTGGGTGCACCTCGAACTTTGACCCAGCCGGAAGTTATTTGGTTTAGGGTGTATACTACCAAATCAAATCCCATAGACGACAATAGTAACATATGTGGCTAAAACTCCTACCTGCAACGTATCAACCGACATAAACGCCACGGATATAAATACTACCAACCCTTACACTTAAAGTGAATCAGAAAAAAATGGGGGTCAAGCTGCTCGCTTCTGAGATAACGGGTAGCGTCTATGACTACCCTAGTTTCGCACAAAATTCGAGTACTTTTTTTTACAGGTACCCCATACATGTTTCAAGCACAAGACTACTTGACACATTGGTACTAGATGAAATAAAATTGCAATTTTTTTTTACCCAGATGAAACTATTATTTTTTACAACCAACACACTCACGTTTATAATCAATCACAGGACTTGTGGTGTTCACTTCTCTATCAAAAGTTCGGTGCACCTCGAACTTTGACCCAGCCGGAAGTTATTTGGTTTAGTACTACCTATACTGATAACATACATTTTT
Source organism: Gigantopelta aegis (assembly GCF_016097555.1). Taxonomy (NCBI): domain Eukaryota; kingdom Metazoa; phylum Mollusca; class Gastropoda; order Neomphalida; family Peltospiridae; genus Gigantopelta; species Gigantopelta aegis. Next base: position 19,975 of record NW_024533775.1, on the reverse strand, counting down.
CAAAAAGTGTCCAGCTATGTGTCTTTATGACAACCAGGATCTGGTGTATTCTGACATAAACTGACAACCTCACTGAAACTGTTGTTTCTACAGTGCAACCTAATATAATGTACACCTCAAAAAGCATATATATTGCATATAGTTTTGTACAAATGCAATATGTCATATTAAACAACAAAATGTTTTAAAATAAAACTCCTGAAGATATTTACTTTCAGTTGGGTGTGTGTACTCAGGTATATATGTAGAGACAACAAAGATAGTCAGAGTACCTCTACCCCTTTAAAGAATTCCATTAAAACACATGCACTTGATTGACCCCTAGATTATGAAGACCTTAACAGGCACATCAAAGAAATATCAGTATTAAAAAAATACACTGTCTGAGGAAGGAAACACAAACATGACTGTACCTGTATGAAGTAATGACTTAATGTCCTGAACATTAGTGTTGGGAGGAAATCCTGTATGCTGGGTGTGGGTGTCTTCAAGTTACCAGGTGTGGGAATTTCAAATCCATCGGCCATGCTGATTTTCATAATGAACCATCAACACTATTGGCAGCCACCAATATTCCTGACTATATTTTATTTATAGCCTACTGTAGTTGGAGGTTTTAATAGTTGTGATATCTGGAATAATCATGCAGCTTTAACACATTTATTTTTGATTAATTACTGAAAAAAACTATTTTTAAATGACAAAATTACCCGAACATCTATTTTCTTACATTATTTTCTAATCCGGATGAATACCATATGTACAATAGATGTATTCCTACAATCTGTAATCCAGCATTTTATTTAGCTAGTAACATTAGGTAATACAGCTTTAACAATAAAATAAATTATCAACTTAATCCAAGGCAGATAATCAGATCTGAAAAAAATGGTTCTGAATCTATTATAAACTCAAAATGCTTTTCATGAGAGCTAACTAAGTGATTATTAAGAAAAGAAAATGATCTGGAGATCTAAGTATATGTTTAACAACCTTATTGTTATGTACAAATAAGAACAGAAGGCACAATAGTGACAACAAATTTAATTATGTTTTTGGTAAAGTTTTTCTTCAAATTTACTTAAAATTTTGCATAAAACTACAAATTTGTCTAAAATATAACTTAGCACCCTATATATATGTCAAAATGACAATAAAAATCAACTTCTTTACAAATTTGAGTTTTCAGAATTTCATACATAAAAAATTAACAATGTTAATGGAAACTAAAGACATTAACCCACTATTGGCACATGCTATTTTTAATATAAAAATAAATTGCTATTAAAATCTTAGTTCAGGTTGCCTATATATAATACCGTATTTAAGAGCAGTTGTATATGGCAAGTCAAATACCATGTAAAAAGAAATTATTGAAATCTTTACAGTATGAATTATAGGCCAAAACCAACTTTTCTTCAGTGCTAACTTTGATTCAAACTCCATTCAGAGCCATGTACAGAGATTATTGTCAAGGTCAAGGTCATTGTGAACTTGCATGATCGAGTGATGGCTAATTAATCAACCAGTATAGTTTAATTAAATACAATGACAAAATCATAATATTTTTTATTATGCACTGAATATGTGCTATAGGGTGTATACTACCAAATCAAATCCCATAGACGACAATAGTAACATATGTGGCTAAAACTCCTACTGATACAACTGATACAACCGACATAAACGCCACGGATATAAATACTACCAACCCTTACACTTAAAGTGAATCAGAAAAAAATGGGGGTCAAACTGCTCGCTTCTGAGATAACGGGTAGCGTCTATGACTACCCTAGTTTCGCACAAAATTCGAGTACTTTTTTTTACAGGTACCCCATACATGTTTCAAGCACAAGGCTACTTGACACATTGGTACTAGATGAAATAAAATTGCAATTTTTTTTTACCCAGATGAAACTATTATTTTTTACAACCAACACACTCACATTTATAACCAATCACAGGACTTGTGGTGTTCACTTCTCTATCAAAAGTTCGGTGCACCTCGAACTTTGACCCAGCCGGAAGTTATTTGGTTTAGTACTACCTATAGTACTACCTAAACTGGTAACATACATTTTTCAAAAAGTGTCCAGCTATGTGTCTTTATGACAACCAGTGTCTGGTGTATTCTGACGTAAACTGACAACCTCACTGAAACTGTTGTTTCTACAGTGCAACCAAATATAATGTACACCTCAAAAGGCTTATATATTGCACACAGTTTTGTACAAAGGCAATATGTCATACTAAACAACAAAATGTTTTAAAATAAAACTCCTGAAGATATTTACTTTAAGTTGGGTGTGTGTACTCAGGTATATATGTAGATACAACAAAGATAGTCAGAGTACCTCTACCCCTTTAAATAATTCCATTAAAACACATGCACTTGATTGACCCCTAGATTATGAAGACCTTAACAGGCACATCAAAGAAATATCAGTATTAAAAAAATGCACTGTCTGAGGAAGGAAACACCAACATGACTGTACCTGTATGAAGTAACGACTTAATGTCCTGAACATTAGTATTGGGAGGAAATCCTGTATGCTGGGTGTGGGTGTCTTCAAGTTACCAGGTGTGGGAATTTCAAATCCTTCGGCCATACTGATTTTCATAATGAATCATCAAAACCATTTCCAGCCACCAATATTCCTGACTATATTTTATTTATAGCCTACTGTAGTTGGAGGTTTTAATAGTTGTGATATCTGGAATTATCATGTAGCTTTCACACATTAATTTTTGATTAATTACTGTAAAAAGCTATTTTTAAATGACAAAATTATCCGAACATCTATTTTCTTGCATTATTTTCTAATCCAGATCAATACAATATGTATATTGGATGTATTCCTACAATCTGTAATTCAGCATTTTATTTAGCTAGTAACATTAGGTAAAACAGCGTTAACAATAAAATAAATTATGAACTTAATCCAAGGCAAATAATCAAATCTGAAAAAAATTGGTTCTGAATCTAGTATAAACTCAAAATGCTCTTCATGAGAGCTAACTAAATGATTAGTAAGAAAAAAAATTGATCTGAAGATCTAAATATATGTTTAACAACCTTATTGTTATGTATAAATAAGAACAGAAGGCAAACTAGTGACAACAAATTTAATTATGTTTTTAGTAAAGTTTTTCTTCAAATTTACTTTAAATTTTGCATAAAACTACAAATTTGTCTAAAATATACCTTAGCACCCTATAAATATCTCAAAATGACAATAAAAATCAAGTTCTTTACAAATTTGAGTTTTCAGAATTTCATACATGAAAAATTAACTATGTTAATGGAAACTAAAGACATTAATCCACTATTGGCAAATGCTATTTTTAATATAAAAATAAATTGCTATTAAAATCTTAGTTCAGGTTGCCTATATATAATACCATATTTAAGAGCAGTTGTATATGGCAAGTCAAATACCATGTACAAAGAAATTATTGAAATCTTTACAGTATGAATTATAGGCCAAAACCAACTTTTCCTCAGTGCTAACTTTGATTCAAACACCATTCAGAGCCATGTACAGAGATTATTGTCAAGGTCAAGGTCAAGGTCATTGTGAACTTGCATGGCCGAGTGATGGCTAATTAATCAACGAGTATAATTTAATTAAATAAAATGACAAAATTATAATATTTTTTATTATGCACTGAATATGTGCTATAGGGTGTATACTACCAAATCAAATCCCATAGACGACAATAGTAACATATGTGGCTAAAACTCCTACCTGCAGCGTATCAATCAACATAAACGCCACGGATATAAATACTACCACCCCTCACACTTAAAGTGAATCAGAACAAATTGGGGGTCAAGCTGCTTGTTTCTGAGATAACGGGTAGCGTCTATGACTACCCTAGTTCCGCACAAAAAAATTACAGGTACCCCATACATGTTTCAAGCACAAGGCTACTTGACACATTGGTACTAGATGAAATTAAATTGCATCTTTTTTTTACCCAGATGAAACTATTATTTTTTGCAACCAACACACTCGCATGTATAACCAATCACAGGACTTGTGGTGTTCACTTCTCTATCAAAAGTTAGGGCACCTCGAACTTTGACCCAGCCGGAAGTTATTTGGTTTAGTACTACCATAAAAGATCCCTTGCTGCATTGGGACACATGTAGCAGGTTTTCCTCTGATGCCTATGAGTCAGAATGACCAAATGTTTGACATCCAATAGTCGATAATTGATTAATCAATGTGCTTAGCTCTAGTTGAAGAAAACAAAACTTAACTTTCACAACCATACAAATTTCATTCATTAAAATGCATAATGGATACTTTTTGATTATTTATTAAAAGACTTTAGAAATGTATGAACGTATACATACAAGTATATTTATACTCCCCAAATATTAATCAGGTTTATTGATGAAACATTTTAAGAAAACAAATTCTTTTCTTAAATGGATTTTGAATTTTTGAATGTATGTATGTATGTATGTATGTATGTATGTATGTATGTATGTATGTATGTATGCGTATGCGTATGTATGTGTATGTGTGTGTGTATGTGTATGTGTATGTGTATGTATGTATGTGTATGTGTTCATGTATATGTATGTATGTATGTATGTATGTGCATAAAAACATTGTTTTGTTTAACGACACCACTGGATCACATCGATTAATTAATAATTGGCTATTTGATGTCAAACATTTCGTAATTCTGACTCGTAGTCATCCAAGGGAACCGGCTACATATGTTCTAATGCAGCAAGGGATCTTTTATATGCACTTTCCCACAAACAGGACAATACATGCCACGGCCTTTGTCCAAGTTGTGGTGCACTGGTTGGAACGAGAAAAAATCCAATCAGTTGAATGGATCCACCGAGGCGGTTCGATCCTGCGACGCAAGCACCTCAAGCGAACACTCAACCGACTAAAATAAATCCCGTCCCTTCGTGCATAAATGTCAAATCTACCTATTTTGTCTTTACTGATAAAAATAAAGAACACAAAGCACGTATAATATTCCTGTTACAAATAACGAACACAAAGCACGTATAATATTCCTATTACAATTAACGGACGACACGCAGCGTTCCCCAGGCTGAAATGGATCCACGACAGTCTACGTTATATTTGTCTTCGTCTTCAAAAATCAACACCATTGATTCTCGTGATGTGTTTTATTAATTACTTATATGAAAGCAGCGACAACAGGGCCGTAGCTGGGATTTTTTGTTGGGGGGGGGGGGGGGGTGTCTAAAACTCCTTAAACGGTTAAGAAGATAATTTTATTTAAGTTTCTATAGTTTGTTCCATTCCGTTGCGATGGTGCATATAAAATATTTCTTGCTATTAATGGAAACATGTAGCGGGTTTCCTCTCTGACTGTATGTCAAAATTACCAAATGTTTGACATCCAATTGTCGATAATTAATAAATCAATGTGATCTAGTGATTTCGTGAAAAAAAAAAAGTCTTCCCTTTTTAAAGAATCGATAATATTGCCTTTCTTTTGTTGGTGTTTTTTAATATTTATATTACAACACAAATACATGATGAATGAACGAATTATTAATTATCGGCTATTGAATGTCAAACATTTGGTCAGTTTGACACAGTAATACAGAGGGAACCCGCTACATTTCTTTCCATAAGTAGCAAGGGATCTTTTATATGCTCCATCCCAGACATGATAGCACATACCACGCCCTGTTCAATTGTTTCCCTGCTATCTTATCAGTAGTTTTACAAAATATACAACGTGGAATCAACTTCGTGTATTTTAGATGAATTGTATATAAAACCTGTCCGGGTTTGGGTTTGTTTTTATGCTAATATAAAGAAAAGAATGATTGAATAGGAATTAAACGTAACATTTGCACAAAAAAAAAAAACACCTTAGGAGCAGCAAAAATCAATGAATGATGACATACATATACGTGCACGAATGAACGAAACATTCAGAAAATAAGTAAACATCTGTGTAAATACAGACCCATTGGAGGGGTATGCTCACATGTCATCATCAGCATTCCACGTTATATATTATTAAAAACTACTTATATTCCACGTTATATATTATTAAAAACTACTTATATTCCACGTTATGTATTATTAAAAAACTATTTATATTCCTCGTTATATAGTATTAAAAACTACTTATATTCCACGTTATATATTATTAAAAAAAATATTTATATTCCTCGTTATATAGTATTAAAACTACTTATATTCCACGTTATATAGTATTAAAAACTACTTATATTCCACGTTATATAGTATTAAAAACTACTTATACGCTGCACCGAAACTGAACGTTATATATTATTAAAAACAATTTATATTCCACGTAATATATTATTAAAAACTACTAATATTCCACGTTATATATTATTAAAAGCTACTTATATTCCACGTTATATATTATTAAAAACTATTTATATTTCACGTTATATATTATTAAAAACTACTTATATGATATCAGCGAAACAGAACGAATTAAAGTGACAGAACCTAGTTTTTAAACGCTACGACGTCTTTGACACGTTTAAAATCGATTTTGATCATATTTAAACTAAACGTACTTACACTGCGCGCGCGTGCGTGCGTGCGTGCGTGCGTGTGTGTAGATTACTGCATGAGCGGGAGTGCCATACGGAATTTATGAAAAGAATTTAGGACATTGTTGTTCCCCGAGCGAGAGTTAAAGGTATAAAACAATTCCCAAACAAGTTTGGGACATGTTTGTTCCCCGAGCGAGAGCGAAGGGTATAAAACAATTCCCAAACGAGTTTGGGACATGTTTGTTCCTCGAGCGAGAGCGAAGGGTATAAAACAATTTCCAAACGAGTTTGATGAATGTCATATGGTACTCCCGAGAATGTTATCATGTATTTATTATCCACAAATTGTGCTTTCTAACAAACGGTAAATATCATTTTCGTAAACACGGAGTGGTTCTGGTCATCCAGGTTTTTGTAATTCCCCCAAATGCATTTGTCATAATTCCTAAACTGCACGTTCGTCTGAGAAATAATGGTTACAGAGATGGTATTTTCTCATTCAAACATCACAGATAAACTTAGTGTACATTTTCACACGCTGAATCTAGGGTCTGCATCATTAATGGTCAAACACCTATATGAAAGTAGTAAAACTAAATGACCGAATGGTAACATACTTAAAATAAAACACCAACAGTAAATAAAATATTAAATGCTTATACGAAACAAGCAAAAATAGATGAATAACAGATTAAATGTTTATATGAAAGCAGCAGTCCCCCCCCCCCCCCCCAAAAAAAACAACAACAACAAACAAACGCACACACACACACACACACATACAAAAAATAATAATAATAATAATAATAATAATAAAATAAAATAAAGTGCAAGAAAGAATGAATATATGACTTTAAAAATGTTACACATCCAATGGTGTATGCCAACATTTTTTTAGGATGAATACCCACACACGCACACGCACGCACACACACACACATACACACACACACACACACAAACACACACACACAAACAAAACATATTACAACATCAGGACAGAAACTTAAACAAACAACTTAACAATATAAAGCAAAACAAACAAAAAACAAACAAACAACAACAACCAAAAACCCATAAATCCATACTCACCAGTGTGTTGCTGCCGATTCCCCCGAGTATAAAGAGTGGGCATGAGAAGGTGACATTTCCCGTTATAAGTCTAAGAAACGCGGCCATTCAAAGAGGTTCTGCTTCTGTATCACACACAGAGCACCGTCAACGTATTATGTCTAAGAAACGCGACCAGAGAAGAGGTTCTGCTTCTGTATCACAAACTGAGCATCGTCAACGTATTATGTCTAAGAAACGCGACCAATCAAAGAGGTTCTGCTTCTGTATCACACACTGAGCATCGTCAACGTATTATGTCTAAGAAACGCGGCCAATCAAAGAGGTTCTGCTTCTGTATCACACACTGAGCATCGTCAACGTATTATGTCTAAGAAACGCGACCAATCAAAGAGGTTCTGCTTCTGTATCACACACTGAGCATCGTCAACGTATTATGTCTAAGAAACGCGACCAATCAAAGAGGTTCTGCTTCTGTATCACACACTGAGCATCGTCAACGTATTATGTCTAAGAAACGCGACCAATCAAAGAGGTTCTGCTTCTGTATCACACACTGAGCATCGTCAACGTAATATGTCTAAGAAACGCGGCCAATCAAACAGGTTCTGCTTCTGTATCATACACTGAGCATCGTCAACGTATTATGTCTAAGAAACGCGGCCAAACAAAGAGGTTCTGCTTCTGTATCACACACTGAGCATCGTCAACGTATTATGTCTAAGAAACGCGACCAATCAAAGAGGTTCTGCTTCTGTATCACACACTGAGCATCGTCAACGTATTATGTCTAACGACACGAGGAGACTAAGCAGTCCATTGGAAAATCCGTTCTTTGTGTTCAGTTGAACACTAGATGGATACACGTAGAATCGCTAGATATCATTTTTTACGAAACGAGTGATCTTCCAAAATGTATCTGATCGAACGAAAGTGAGGTCAGATACGTTTGGGAAGTTCACTAGTTTCGTAAAAATGATATCTTGCGAAAACGAGTGTGGTATTTTATGTATTATCCTCCTTTAAATCGCGCAGATTATGAAAAATAAATTAATTAATTAATCAACTTTGCATTTCATTGGATGTCGATTTGCATAATAGCCGGTGCACGACTACGTGCCGCCGCATTGAGAAATAGTTCGTTATACTTCCACTACTTCTCAGTGAGTGACGTTGTCAGGGGAGTGGAGTAGACGTACTTCCCCTTAAATTTGCATCAGGTGTCTTGTTTTTTATTTTATTTAAACAACGCAGTAAGGTGCATACATATATAAATATATATAGATAAATAGATAGATACACACACATATATATATATATATATGTAGGTGTGTGTGTGTGTGTGTGTGTGTGTGTGTGTGTGTGTGTGTGTGTGTGTGTACGTGCGTGCGTATGTGTGTGTTGATTTTCATACTGGATTTAAAAAGGTTAAAACTAATGCATAATTCCATAAAAAAACACATGTTCCCATTACGCCACTGGTTATGCTAATAATGATGAATTCACAAATCACAACTGAATAACAACTTGTTGACCAAAAATCCAACCGATAAGAGAATAACAAGTGGGGTTTTTTGCAGATGAAAACGTGTAGCTTGCAAAAACACCCGAGTTCACGGGAAAACTAAAGTTACAACTTTAAGATCGACGACAGTCACTTTTCGCACCCTTGTTTTGGCGTTGTACACAATAAATATAGCATAATTATCTTACCGTAATTTCACTTGAAAACCATATGTCGTAAAATGTACAATTTCCTAATCACAAGTTTTTGTTTTTCAAAAACATTCAGGTGCATTAGTAATGTTCAAACAAAAACATTTCAATAGCAATTTTATATTGGAAATTTTCCAGCATTCTCAAAACGGAAACGTCGTTTATCCAGTTTATGTTTATTGTAAGGAGATGCAAAGTGACGTCATTGAAATACTGACGTCATTCGCCGCATTAAAATAAAAATTGGTCTACTAACCTTGACCCCTGTCAAATTTCTATAACAAGCGAACAACGCTACTTACAGGTAGGTATTTTTCAATTTTTCATAATTCGGGACAAGTATTAATATTAAGTTTTAAAATATGGAAGAAATAAAAAGTACCTTTTGTCAAATATATAATATCGAAAAATTACCGTTGGATATGTTTTATTTATTGTGTACGAAGCCAAAACAAGGGTCCAAAAATTGGTGTAGCGAAAATGAAACCGACAAAATCAGAATGGTTTTCTTTGGACGGTTGTTGTTAAATTAACAACTTGTTTTGACGCAGAATATTACAAAGCTCACTTGGGGGTATCGATTCGATAGGCCTACTTTCGCCGCTCTCGATTTTTATTTTTTTTAATTATTTCTCGCGCGGTCACGTTTACATCAACTTATAATGAATTACATTGCTGAATCTGTAAATGACATTTGGTGTAAACGTTGTGGGATGTTACTGACCTGAAATGGACTCTGTTAACAAATCAAAATGCAGTTTGTAATACGCGCCTGGTGGTAGGTACGACATTTGTACGACACCGCTATAGTTCACCAGGAGGGTAATACATCTACAGAAGGAAGGAACTGTTTTATTTAACGACACACTCAACACATTTTATTTACGGTTATATGGCGTCAGACATATGGTTAAGGACCACACATATATTGAGATAGGAAACCCGCTGTCGCCACTTCATGGGCTACTCTTTTTGATTGGCAGCAAGAGATATTTTACAATGTATATGCATCACCACACAGATATTGAGATAGGAAACCCGCTGTCGCCACTTCATGGGCTACTCTTTTTGATTGGCAGCAAGAGATATTTTACAATGTATATGCATCACCACACAGATATTGAGATAGGAAACCCGCTGTCGCCACTTCATGGGCTACTGATGGGCAGCAAGAGATATTTTACAATGGCATCACCACACATATATTGAGATAGGAAACCCACTGTCGCCAGGGCTACTCTTTTTGATTGGCAGCAAGAGATGTGGTGCACTGGCTGGAACGAGTGATAGCCCAATGGGCCCACTGACGTGGATCAATCCCAGACCGACCGCGCATCGAGTGGACGCTTTACAAGTATTGGGCTACGTCCCGCCCCCCACATTTACAGAAGAACCGATGGCAATACCCATAGACGTACGTGCTGCCAGGTTTGTAGGGTGGTGGGCAGGTTGATTTTCGCCATTTAGTAACCCAAAATACACGAATCGGGATAACATTCATTCATTTCAACTTATTTTCGACACAAACAAACACACACACACACACACACACACACACACACACACACACACACACACACACACACACACACACACACACACACACACACACACACACACACCTTAGCTATCTGTCCAAGACAGTTGGTTAATTATTAGTGGTTAGTGAGAAAGAAGAGAGTATAGTGGTCTTGCGCCTTGTCATTGCGTCGTTAAAACTCGCTCTGGGTGGGAGCCGGTACCAGGCTGCGAACCCTTACCCACCATCCTTATGTGCGATGGAGTAATGACGACAAAATTGAGGTCAGTTGGGATGGCAGTAGCATTACTGACAAACGGCTATACTGACGTCCAATAGCCGATTATTAATTAATTGATGTGCCCTAGTGGTGTCGTTAAACAAAAGAAACTTTTGTACAGTGATTACAATTAATATTTTGGGTAGAGTAATTGAAATACATTCTGAAAAATGTTTCAGGCCAACTCATTTGGCCCGAATATCTCCAGTAGCAGATCCAGGGGTGTCCAAGAGTCCGGACCCCCCCCCCCCCCCCCCCCCCCTTTTTTTTTGAAAACCGACCATAGCCTTTAAGGTTAAACGCGAGTATATCAACTGTTTTGTGTAAAAGGAGAGATCAGTCATCACATCTGGACACCCCCCCCCCCCCCCCCCCCATTCCTCACTCCCCTTTGAGCAATTCTGCAACCGGGCCTGATCTCGATCGTTTTTGCCTGAATTTGAGGATGCGTAATACGTCGTACGCTTATGAACAGTACACATATTTTTAGATTTATCAACTTTAATTAATCTCTGGGAACCCAGCTGGATACAATGTATGTCTGCATTTCTATTTTCATCCAACTAAATGTGATAATAAAGTCTTCAGCCTGGGGCACAGGGCGGGACGTAGACCATTGGTAAAACGTTCGCACGATGAGCCGTCTGTCTGGGTTCGATCCCCGCCGGCGGGCACACTGGATTATTTATCGTTCCAGCCAGTGCTCCACAACTGGTGTAACAAAAGTCGTGGCGTGCACTATCCTGCCTGTGGGATGGTGCATATAAAATATCCCTTGCTGCCAATAAAAATAATACCCCATGAAGTGGCGACAGTAGGTTTCCTCTCTCAATATATGTGTTGTCCTTAACCATGTATCCAAAGCCATATAACTAACCACAATGTGTTGAGTATGTCGTTAAATAAAACAGTTCCTTTTCAATAAATGTAATTTCAATTTTATATAAATTATTAAAAACCTTGCATTACAATTGGTTTTTGGCTTTGCTAAGAATGCGTGTGTGTGTGGGGGGTGGGGGGTGGGGGGTGGTGGGGGTGGTTGTGCCAAGAGTTAAGTATATTGAATAGCAACGTAGATCGTATGATTTTTCTCATGAATTGTGACGTAATTTATATGATTAGATACTAAAAACGTTTTACAAACTAGGTTATGACGTTCTTTTTTTCGGATACATTTTGGAGTATTTAGAATGGTTATTTTCTAAGGTGTAGCGCTTACGTGAAAACAATAGTTGTTATTACATAATGGAAATATATCTCTATTCTTATTGGCAAAAACCACAAAACAGTGACCTTCCGTAAATAGTGATATTGCCCTGAGATATTTAACCAATTAAAATAAAGATGAGACAAATTCAATCCAGTTAATGAGTAGGTAACGTAATGCAACGTCAACGGCTAATTCTAATGTACTCAACCACAACATTGTGACAAAACGCTTTGCTGTACTTCAACAAAACGATAACATCTTTATTCATACTGATTTTAATTCAGCAACTACGACAAAGACAAGGTCAGTAATCGTCAAATTGTGTTATAGAATATCAGTACTGTCCGGTGTATCGGCGCACCTATGCATTCAAGGACCATTTTCTATGTGAACACTGTGAAATATTTAATAAAATATCTCTCACCGATGAAGCAGTGCATAATCTGAAATACACTAAACATTTGTTATGTCTGTAGTAAATAAACATTTTAAAATGGTGCATAAATATAGGCACCTTCTTGTATCCAAAACGATTTGCATGTCCGGTGATTCGGCGCAGTAGATGCGGATCGTTGACTCCGCTATCTATAGACCGCCCATGACCTCACTTTGTAGCCAATAAATGCTATCCTATTGTCCCGGGAATATATTAATAATTTTTTGTTTTGTCTTGTTAAAAATATTACTATGAAAATTAACGATCACACATGACCCATTTCATTATCAGTTTCGGAATCGTTTTCTTAAGTGGCACAGTATTGCAGATGCATACATGTTCATTGTCATGCATAGCTAAGATGCTTACAATGATTTTGTTTTCCTCGGGTAGATTATGCACACACGTGGATCTTGTTTCGCTTTTCTTTTTTTGTAACAGTGTGACAATTGTAAACTGGAATGACTGTCAATTAAGGTGTAAAACTTTCGTTTTGTTTGCATTTGTCTGTTTTTTCCTTTTCAGTTTAAATAAAAATTACCGAAAAAAGGATATCGTGTACTATATTTTTTTTAAATGCTGGAAGAGGGTTTTAGACGGTTTTAACATTCTTAATATCAATACGGCTGATCTACTTCGCGTTTATATACACAAAAACAGGTGAATGATCTGGTTTGAAATTATACTATAATTATTGCTAATTGTAATACATGTGTGTGTGTGTGTGTGTGTGTGTGTGTATATATATATATATATATATATCCTATAACTTGCCCATGATATCCATGTAATAAACCCATGTGATAATTTACTTTATTACCCGGTTAATAATGGTATGCAAATCTGCAAGGTCTAGGTAATTTGTTGCTGTGGATGGGTCATTTGCTTACAAGCCAACAAGGCCTGTATATCTGAGCGTAACGTTTTCAAAGATTTGTTTGAAACGCGTGACGTCAGACTAATTTGTGTTAATCGTGATGACGTCATATTACCGATGGCGGCGACTTTAGTACTGTGATTTACTAATTTATTTTATTAAAATGTTATTTTAGGAGTGTTATAGGATACATCGAATTCGCTACTCGTGTTTTTTTAATATGTAAAATATCAACCTCGTCTAGTTGATAAATCATCAAAATAATTTGGGCTCTCCCTCATGTTAATTAGTTCAAAAGTCATACTCTAACCGTTTTACAACAAATCTTCTATTTTAGTGTATTTATTGTTCAATTCTTAATTAATTATCGTTTGATATTTTTTAAAACAAAAACTGTTTGCTTTATCAGTTGATGTTCAGTTATTTTAAATGTTATAACTTTTTATCCACATTTGATTCAGGAAATTCAAATCTATAAAACCTTATGCAAACATTATAATCAAACAGAGATTTGACGTGGAAAAAACGAACATAACTTTCTAGGGGAATTCCCATATTTGTGTATTGATATAGTTGTAAATCATTGTGGAATACAGTTGTAAATCATTATGTATGAACGGCTTCGCGCTAACGCCCTACGCCATTCCAGGCCTGTACGCAGGATTTTTAATGGGTGGGTTGGAAATGCTCGTGATGGGACCAATAACGGCCGTGGGCTAAGACTCAAATTTCTTTCAGATTAAATCGCAATAGGTAAATATATTCCAGAAATCACACACACACGCGCGCACGCATGCACGCACACACACACACACACACACACACACTTGCGTCATGCTTGCTCGTAGACAGGTGTTTAGCCTTCGTAAAGCACTTGCACTTCGTTCACATTCGCAACTTGTAGCAGGACTAGCGCAGCACAATCTCAGGAGCACAGAGATATTAGGGAACAGGTCATCATCACACTCTTTCATCGCTGCTGTTGCCGTGGATGGACGTTGGTCAGGGGATAATGGTAGCAATCTTTGTTTCCATCTAAATAATTCTTGTGGGAACACTTCAGGTGAGTGCATATCGTCGGCGTATACATCAACTACCTCTTCAAGTGATGGTACACCATCCTCACAGAGCACTGATGGGACTAATCCCAGTAGCTTTGATGAAAGCACCGATAAATCGGAGAACTGTGAGTCAAGCTCAGACCGGATGTGGCTAAGGAATGGAATTGCAAAATTTTGTCGATAATGCTCTTCAGGTGTAGCTGCAGACACGATACGACGCATAGTATGTCAACCAACAGTGCGTGGCATTGATGGCATGGTGCTGACAGCACTAGCCATTATAACAGCTTGCTTATACGATCTTGAAAACTTCACCACTACGTCATCACATATCGCTTTGTAGACTGCTTTCACGGTTGAGATCTCATGGTAGGCCTTGATGATATCAACAGACCGCCCTTGCAATGTAACTGTCATGCCACTGAGGTGTGACAAGATGTGATAGATCGTACGAAACGTCACAACGAAGTCGAATGAAGTGCGACTCGCCAATAGAATGAATGAATGAATGAATGAATGTTTATCGATACCCCAGCACGAAAAATACATCGGCTATTGGGTGTCAAACTATGGTAATGCAAATAAATAAAGTGATGATCAACATCAATATAAAAATTCAAAACTTAAACAAAAATAGTGTAAAGAACTGTGCAAAAACACAAATATCACAGAATTTTACGGATACTGAATTTTACTCAAAACTGTGCTGTATTGGCCATTCTCAAAGAGAATGTTACACCCCTGCACACGCAGGGGACTCTCCAATAGAGATGCTGCATCAATGCGACACATTGGATCCCACTTGACTTCCCTAAAATCTAGGCCACTTGCATCTACATTGGCACCATGTGCATTATTCGCCAACGCTGTAATGATGTATATGTATGCCTGATAGAAATGAGTATACGCAGCCTATCGTGTTTTGCACAAGTCAAGAAGTCCCTTCTGATGGCAAAGCCTTTCTAATTATCGACTGCAGAAGACCTTCTCGCTTTAGGCTTGTCAGGAAGAACCAACAGCATGTCTTTAGCTTATCAATTGTATTTCTTATACAAGCAGGGAGCATGAATGCGCTATTACCAAGTTTAGGCAATGCCCACTACAATGAACGTACACAGCTTTTGATGAATGTTCTTTTATCAGTCGCTGAACACCAACATTATCATTATACATGTTTGCAGACCCATCATAGCCTTGTCCACGAATGTTAGTAGCATCAAGTCCTGTCATTGTATTAAGTCCAAAATGGTACTGGCGATGACTGCAAATTAAGGAATGACAGAAACTCCTCCCTAATATATTTATTTGTGTCAACAATACGGAAACATAGGGCCAGCTCTTCTTTGTTGCTGCTAGTTACCTCTTCAGCAAGTATGCTAAACCATCGAGCAGCTTTGATTTCCTCAATCAAATCACTACGGATTACGTCATAGCCAATGATTGTGATTATATCGTTCTGAATTCTAGGTGAAGTAAATTTAGAATTCTTATTTGCGAGACCAATACCAGCAAGGTGATGTCCAAGAACATCGTCATGATTGCCAATCATCTGTAGGGCTGCCAGAAAATTCCCTGGATTACCACTGCACTGTGTGAGGTCGGTCGCAGCAGTGTCATTTCCTAAGACTCTTTCATTATCTCCTCTAAGAGCAATATACTGTCTTCCACAAAATAAGATAGCTTCAGCAACTGTCCTCAAGATATGTCGATTTCTTTTAATGGTGGGGTTTTTGTTTTTCATCGACAAAACGAATGTCTATCTTATGCTGTGGGTTTACAACAGAGTCGCGCAATGCTGCTGATGCAAGCATTGCATTCACATGATAACCAGTTCATTCATGTACCTTCGCCTTCTCGTTTAGTTTGTAGAACATGGTAAAGGGTGTATTAACAAATGCTCCCACCCGTTTTCTCTCACTTGTGGGGACCATCAGTGCACAATGAATGCAGAAGGCAGCATCCAGTGAAGGACTATAGACCATCCATTTATAATTCCGCAAGTATATCATTTTGAATTGCCGCTGACAGTGGTGAAGAAACCACAAAGGGAAAATGTAATCTTCAGATGGCCTGAAATGGCTAGTCAGCAGACAGTATTTGTATCCAACATCAAGTTTTTCAAATGCTTGTGTCAACTCCTCGTGGCTTAGAGTAGCATGTATAATTTTTCCTATGTCATTTACGAAACGAGTAGTCTTATGTTTTGGAGGGGTCTCGGCAACTTCCTTCTCCTTGGAACAGCCCGGTTCGCCATCACCTGGCTCATCATTCGCTGACTCTTGTTCAATAGCTGCACTGCACTTTTTCTTGACCATCCACTGATATAAGGATTTTCAGTTTCGCAGCTGCTTTGCGTTTCCGTGCATTTTTCTCTGTGCGACCCATAATGTAGTGTAGATTCTATTTCGTGATCATGTCTGACAAAATAAGGTAAATAATAATAATGAGAATAAACTATTACGCCAGTTAAAGATAGTTAGTTTTTAGTATGTGTACATATTAAAGTTACTATATCCGGACTATTTTTAAAACTAAGCATTTAGAATACTTACTGCGACATTCGAAATATCGCATTTATTCAACTACGCTAGCTATTCGCATTAAATATCATTACGTTATTTGGCTTTATGGCCGACAAAATAGCGGGCACCTAATTCGATAAACAACGTCACGATAAGTATTTGAATTTTGACCTAAATACGCGAGCGCTGTGTACCCTCTACGAAGAGCGTTACTTCAATGCAGGAAAGCGATTAGGATATTCTATTATAAATGCTTAAATATAAAAAATATCCCGGATATAGTAACTTTAAAAACTAGGAAATATCAAAATTTCGCCTTCTCAACACATTCACATTGTTAACCGGTGCTGGAATCAACTTTATTTGCTTACTAAACATTCATCATTGGGTTTGGTATTTTCTGTTGACCATAAACTTCAAACTTAATGGTTGAGTAAACGCAACATACTTTGGAGGTCATGGACAAATACTAATTTGGGTTTTATTAAGATATCTAGGTGTTATATAACAAACAAAGCAAACTGCATATACAATGTTTTACTGACGAAATTGTATCCCTCAACATTTTGGGACAGTGGTAATGTCATGTCAAGGGCATATGTCCCATTTGCCCCCATTATTATCCGCCACTGGCCATAGTATCACAAATTTAGTAAGTATTTATTACTTATGTAATATTGGATATTGAAGAATCAATATCTAAAATCAAATTGGTTGAGGTATTCAAGCTGGGAGGACTTAGTATAACTGTTATATTTATTTAGTTGTAAACAGAGCAGACGGCAACTCAAATGCAGGTGGTAAGGTAACCATGCAATGTTGTATTAAAGATTTTGTGACATGATGGTATTTTTACTATTTATGCAAAACGTTATCAATGGCAAATTGCGCTATCCATCATAAATTGAATTGCCTTAGTGAAACAAGACATTTTTACAGGCAGCATGTTCCCTTATTCCGTACACAGATTATTTCTGTCAAATTGGGACGATTTTTGACGTCATTTCTTCATTTTACACATTAAAACGCATGAACAAACAAAAGTGTCCGAAAACGTTCGTCGTTCGAAAACGTATGACGGTACGATATCTCCAATATGATTTAACGTTTGGACAACCTAGACAAAGTAGCCACTAACGATATAGATACCACCTAATAATGTACCTCCGACCATACTATTACCCCAACAGTATGAAATGAAAATATACATTTTTTTACAGTGCAACTGTAATGTAATAAACAAGTAATACAGTAAATACAAAGAGAATATACATTTCATGTTGGAGGACGCCATCTTTTTTCCGCCACAGTAATTTTCACGTCTTACTAAATAAAGGCCTTCCCATTGATATACAGAGTAATTTCTCTTGATGCAAGTGGTGGCGAGTCGTAAACGCTATATGTGCCGCAAAAATTATGTGGGCTGAACGTTGCAATGAGTCAAATTTAAAATGACAAAAATCAACCTAAAAATAACCCCTCAATACAACAACGATTACGTTACGTTATTTAAATTTAATAGAGAAAAGTGGACCTTTTATGAGATAACCATATTGAGTTTATAGATCTGCGGGTGTTGTTGTGTATTTGATCCCGCAAATATAATTTTTAACCGAAGGCGTTAGCGTGAGGTAAAACATGAAACATTTGCGGGCATCAAATAGACAATAACACCCGCAAATCTAAAAACTCCATATGGTTATGTCCATTGCAAACTGAATCGTTTTTCTACAAAACAAACTGTATATTTGACATTTCTTGAAAAACATACCTGGCTACAATCTAACTGTTGACCCTTGAATCGTCAACTTCGCGTATTCCAATTGCTCATGACGTCACTTTCTAATGACGTTATTAGTTTTCCGAGTGTTATTGTCTATTTGATCCCGGAAAAAGAATGTAATTAAGCAATCACAATACAGAACACACTCCAGTCAGTTTACAATAGTAATTTGGAGGGTGGTGGGGTGGTGGGGTGCGTACACACACCCGTCGCACCCCCCCCCCCCCCCCCCCCCCTGCGTACGGGCCTGTACCAGCCATGGTGAAAGAATCCTAAAGCTGGTAGGTACCATGCAAACTTTTAACTTTAGTTCTGCAAGTTGCCCAGGAAAATTTTTAGTTTTTTCAGTTTCATATAATAGCCTTGTAATTAGCAAACAACTGTCAGAAACGGCCAACAATTTCAAGTAGACCGAACAAGACAGGGAACTCAAGTTCTCGTCTCCCATCATAAACAAACACTAGGATGTTCCCCATGATGCCTATCACAGAGATACAGAACACGACTCCACAGAAGGTGTATTTGTATTTGTCGACATCCGACCACAGTTGAAAAAATGATTCATTATTGTATTTTAGTAAGTCACGTTTTCACGATCAATAGACGTCATTATAAAACTGGATGTTTGTTTCACTGGGAACAGAGGTTGATTTGTGACTGACATCTTCTTAAGTTCTCGTCTTGAATTATTCCCTGCAAAAACATTAATCAATTAGCATAATACCTGTGAATATGCTGATAATTTTGTTGTATTTATGAAAAAAAAAAAATGTTTTATTTAACGACGCAATCAACACATTTTTATTTACGGTTATATGGCGTCAGACATATGGTTAAGGACCACACAGATTTTGAGAGGAAACCCGCTGTCGCCACTACATGGGCTACTCTTTCCGATTAGCAGCAAGTAAAATTTTATTTGCGTTCCCCCCAGGCAGGATAGCACAAAC
>NW_024533774.1:0-52644 GCF_016097555.1 Gigantopelta aegis | reverse complement strand
TTTTATCAAAATCCTTTGTTTTAATTCGCCCACTTTTCTCAAAAAAAACAAAATCCTAACACAAGGAGAAATAAAGAATGACCGCAAATAATATCGGCAAAAAAACGACCAGTGATGGAATTTTGGGGCAATGTTTCCATATAAAAAAAAATATTATAGTAAATAGGACCATTTAAAATTGCGTAATTTATTTAATGCTTTAGTACATATATATACATTTAAAGTTTTTTTATATTTTGGAAAGTGTCTACTAAGGGATTATATAATTACATTGTTACAAGGCCCTTTTCTACTCCAGTGACTCCAATATAAATAAAATAAAAAATAAAGTTTTTTTAAGTGTTACTTGGATGCTTGGTCTGTTTTGTTTCAATTTTAACCTTTGTTTAACTAAAACATTTTCTTGACTCTCCGATAAATTTTTTGCGCTTAATAACACCATGTGATACAATCAAAAAAACGAGCTACAAAAGAAATTTGCAAATGGTAAAATGAATGCCCCTCTATGATTTAAAGAACGAGGCCATTTTTATTTTTCAGGGCTGTCCTTTTAAGATGTCATGGGAGGGTTGGCTTCCAAGATTATTTATTTTTAACAATACTGATAAAAGTTAAACCCTTATTGGCAATAAATAAAGCGTCCGCCAAAAGTTTACAATTTAAAACTTTTATGAGAGTTTATAATACACAGGCGAATATGCTATAAAAATGGCACCACAAAACACCGACATATTAGATGACAATGATGATACCAAGACCAAAGATTTCAGTCCTGGGTGACTGAGGAAAGAAATAATTTAAAAAAAAGAACCTTTTATTTAGTAATATTAAGTAATTTAACTGATGAAGATCACGCGTTTATTAGATGTCACAAAATGGTGAAGGAGGGGGTGTTGCAGGAAACAATACCCCAAGGGAAGTTAAGACACATCAATGACCCAGTTACTCTAAATTTATTGGGGTTTTCAGGGGACACTACTTTGATTTTAAGACTAAACTAAATTTAGTTAATGTGTACCTGGACATCACCAGAGTAGTATTGAAGGTTCATCTCTCCTAGCCCTACTTGCTGTTGCAGGTCCCCTTCCACTGCTCAGAACGCCAGCACAATATTTTTTATTTTATAAAGATCTGTCAATGGAGAAACTCTAGCGAGTAAGCGCTTACCGCTTTTTATATTGTTTCAAACAGTTTCCTTTAGAATGGTTGTGGTGGCAATGGTTGACTTTGCCAAAGGAAAAGGTTAGTTAAAATATTTAAGGAATTCACAAAACCAATCTATCATACAGTAAATTGCTTGAATGCCACTAAAGAATTAAGAATTTGATCAAACGTAAAGAGATAAATAACTGATTTCCGAAGACGGTACTGTCCGTTTTACATTCAAATGTTGTCCAAGTCTGGTAATACATTATTATGATTAGGTTTTGTTCAAGACAATTACTGAGAAAAGGGGGAAAGAGCTCACAAAACCCACTAATAATGAAGGTATGTCTGTTGTTTTTTTTTAAAGTTATGAAAGGGTTATCCTCATACAGGTCCAAAACAAACACCTTCATTAGATATGAAATAGTCTTATGATCCATCAAAAACTGAACTGGAGTCCTTTGTCATTCCATATTAATACCCAAGGGTGTGGTACCTTTATTACAGCAAACCAGAAAAATTAATAAATAGGGAATTTCTATGTTTTGGAAGGAGTGTAACTTTGATTTGCCAATATCAAGAAAAATATCAGTTACTAGTTGAATCAAATAATATAGAAACTCCACTCAGAACTGGTAATAAATTGAAAAGTAATAGGAGCTTCCTTAAAAGAAACAACCATTATGTTATAAAGAATCCTTAATAGTAAATGTAAACTTTGAAAGAGGACCACACCCATTTAATTTAAATATTAATTGACTGTCTATACTTCCTCTAGGTACCGCTAAAGTTTTCTTATGAGTTTTTTGGCTCATTACTTCTATCGGTACATCTTTTTGGACAAAGCGAGGCCCAAAAAGAAGCAGAAATTATGGCCCCGTGTCATTCTCAAGGGTTCCAATTAAACCGTTGGGTAAGAAGATGAAGGATACTGGTTGAGGGGGAGAAAGAGGGAGGGGGGAGGAGGTTGACAAGAGAGAGGACGGCAAAGGCTTCGGTTTTGAAAAAGATTCTTCCGAAAGTTTCGTTTGTATAATGAAGAAGGTTCAGAGACCTTGAATGGAAAGATACTGGTTAAACTCCGGAAAGAAGTCTCCCACCTCTTACATTAGAGGTTAAACCAGGAGACAAGTGAACCTCTGATTGGAAAAATTGGACATTAAGAATACCCTTTTATTAGACAATTCCCTACCTTAATTCCATATTTATTACAAAAAAAATATATTATCCATTAGGTAATAGTGATCCCTAGTTTCTATGCCATGTTGTCATACCATTGTTAAAGCTAGTTTGTTTAACCAAACGGTAACGATTTTTGATCCTTTGTCCACTAAAAGAAAAAAGAATGTACTTTTTGAATTTAATGAACGGTCTAGATCCTCACCTCTCCTTGAATTGTTGTTAAAAACGGTCCATGTGACCATCATAAGACTTAGTGTTATTTCACTTCCCTAACTTAATATGGTTTTAAAGCTTTAGCCATGGGTAAATATCTACCTTATTAATAATTTGGGGTGTGGGCACCTTCTGTAGAAATGATGAAGACCATTTAATTTTTAAGAATTGACCTGTAAGTCTCTGGTCTGTTTTCTCGCAATCAACAGTATTGGGGAGGTGCTTTTATTAAAACACACAACTTTCCCACTCTATGATAATTGTTAATGTTGGAAGTGTATGCGTTTGTTCATGTTGTGCTCCTTTTTTTAAGGGTTTCATTACCATCTTTCTTGGATTATAGTCAAATGGGTTATGAAAAATTCCTTGCTTGTCATTGTCAATATCCTCCTCTTTTTCCTTCTAGTGCATCCTTCTTGGAATTTGTCTCTTCCTTTTTTGGCAAGTAATTTAAACCCTGTAAGCTTAGATATTTATCCATTCCTTTTTTATTCATCCATTGACTTCCTCTCTTCTATTTGACCATACCTTCCATCTTTAGGCACGAACTTCCCTTGTGGTATTAAGGTCTTTTTTTCGAAGTAATGAATTGAATATTGAAATAATCAAAAACAATCCTTTTTGAACTGATTGTTTTATGAACTATAAATATCTCATAAAAAACAAAGCAATCCTAAGTTTATGGTTATTTGGTTAAGGGAGTATTGGCTCCCTTGTGCTTGGTAGAATATACTTTAATGGCTCAAACAAACTATCTGGGGGGATATTCAGGGGCTGAAATGTTTTTCCGGTGTATGAAAAACTATGGAAATGGTTGTAAATGTCTGTAGTATGAGGAATTTGAATGAAGACATTGAATATACCTGATGATGACATATCCAAATGAACCATCATTGCTAGGCATAACTGCCTCACCAAGTTCTCTGTACCAAAAGGGCATCAGGATGCTAAAAAATGGGTAAATTATTCACTGTATTTCCTTCAATTTGTCTTTTAAATGAAAATTGAGTTATGTGCAAGGAGGACACATGAAACGGGGGAACTGTATAGGAAAGAAATTGAAACGATGTTTTTTTTTATAACTTGCCCATTGGAGAATTGTTTCTAAGGACATGTAACCACGGATTGGTAAAATAGGTAAATGCTAGCCAGGGACTTTGAACACATAGTTAGTATCTTTAGTTGGATGGATTCTATTAAAGAGAGAGTAAGTATGAAAGGAAATATGCTGGACATCTTTACATGCTATTAATCTGAATGTTGATAGCTCATTTTCAGGAGAGACTATCTTCTCATAACCACAGATCATACCTTTCATCAGCACCATTCTAAACTACAAACACTTATTATCTATGATAATAATATTCATACTCTGTTTCTTCCTCATTGTCACTTGATAACAAACACAACAATGGTAGTATTGTGCAATTTTCACTTTGCTAATACTATTACTGGGGGGTTGAAGTGGGAAGGGACAAGCAAACCACAACCATGACCACTGCTAACTTATCTTCCACAAAGGGGTACATAAGGAGGGGTGACGAGGGTTGTCCCCCCTTTCCCCCCCCCCCCCCCCTTTGGAGAGGTGATTGTTTGTAAATTCCATTTTGTCTTGTAGAAGAAAGACAGTGTTGTTTAATAGATGTAAAAAGTATAATGTGTCACTCTGCATTTCATCAAGCTGTAACTGATGTGATTGCAGAAGGAAGAGTTAAAGATAGAAGATAAACTCAATGAGCGAAAATAGAAGGTTGTATTAATGAAAAATAATCTGTAAAACACTCCATCATTTTGTTAAGATAGTTATCATCTTTATCATCCTTCGGGAGATGCCATTGTGGTCTGAAGTACTTGATAAAACAGTGAGCTCTTAATTAGAGCATTGACCAATAGGAATGACACGCACAATCAGTTCTCTTGTACTCCCCCACCAAATTCTCCCTATGGTCCTCCCCCCCCGTTTGTCGTCTTGAACGCAATTACATTTACAACATAAACATTCTCCAATTAGTGCTGTAGATGATGACCAGATAAAGATGGGAGGAGCCTGATTGGTTGAGTGAGGCGGGATTATTGTTGGATGAAGATTCTATAAGGGCAACAATATCTAATTGGAGTTTACCTGTATATTGATAGCGTATACTTGAATATATCAAGGATTCGTCTCTTTAGCATGGAGATGGTTTTAAATTTGTGGTCAGCATTGACCAAGAAGAAGGATTCCATATAAAATATGTCGCCTCTGTGACTTCACAGAGAAGATTCGAGTGTATTTTCGGTTTGGTAGTTCATCAGATAGATTCTTTAAAGCAATGGATGATATGGTAATGCATTTATCCACGAGCCTTCCTGCCAAACTTCTGAACTAGCTAGACAGACATGACATGCTTTTGAAAATTTTGTGACATTAATAAGAATACTTGCACCATGGGAGAAGTGGGTGGGAGCTGCTGAGGTATGTCTACAGTGTGACTAATGGGAACAAGTCAAACTTGGTCCTCTCTGTTTATCTAAAGGATTACGTAAATGTATTGAAATTGTACCAGATCAATGAAGAAGAAAGCATTTACATGCTGCAGTTGATGTTGCAGGTTAGATATTTATGGCATTATAAAGAGAGAATGTCATTGTTTTTATATGATCAGTGTACCATATCCTGTGGGAACTTGTGATACCCAGACTTGTTAACGTGTTAAAAGAAGTTTGTACCAGAATTGAAAGAGAAAAGAAGAGATCGTGGAGACGAATCTCCTGACCAGCGCAGTCTGGTAAGGAATTTGCTAATGATGTAATTATCTTCCCTCTCAGAATTCCTTTCATTCCTAGTGAACAGGAGAAAGAAGATGAGTTTAAACTGAAGTGAGTTAGATTCTGATGATGGAGATATATTAGCTGAAAGAACACGAGCAATAAAATATCGACATATTTAAAATAATAGAGTTTGGAATAGTTCTAGAAAACACACTTTTCTAACGAAAGAAGAGAATTGTTGATATATTCCATGGAAGATGGTAGGTAATATACAACGAAAAACAATGGGAAAAGGAGTGCTATTATAATAAAAAGACTTTAAAATCTACAAATATGTTTTGTTTTAATCTGTACAATTAATATTTATTATCTCTTTTATTCTGTTTATGTCCACATTTAAATTTAAAAAAGCCTGTAGGTCAGGATCATCTACTGGTTTACCATGTACTCCAGCATAGATCTTCTTTAAAAGATTACTTTTAAACTTAGCTTCTAAAGTTTACTGACATGTCTGTCCAGAACACCAATACCTAATGCACGACCCATTGACTATCATACTAGTAGCTAGTCGAGGCCTCATCAAAGAAGTGCTTGTGACATTAACAGGCGGACTATCTCACCATGAAGGTAAGCATCATCAAGAGAAGGTGGGATCTGCAAAGGGAAACTTGACTATAGACTTCAACTGCTCCCAACTGGATCTGATTTGGCTAATAGTTTCTCCTAGTGTCTATGTACGCATCATGAACATTAGGAGCCATTTTGATCCACATTCTTCGATATAATCAGAATGCACTCGTCACTTGCTTTAAACTTCTTGTTAGCTAAAGCACGTGCAAGACTACCTAGGAAGATAAGTTGTCTCATTGAGTTTAACTGGTTTGTAGTGGTTGTTTTGATGAAGCAGATTGATTTGATCTCATCCTTTTAGGAACTTTCTCTAGTGTTTTAGGAGTGGTGTGGTTTGGCTTGGAGTGGTATTCCCTTTTTGACGGACTTTTAATTCTCCAAGTGTTGCTACAGTTTTCCCACGACCTGTTCCCAGGTTGCATTTTACTTGTAGAGGTAGGCAACTCCACCTACTCCCCACGACCAGCTACAGGACCCGGTTTACTTGCTGAACCTGTTTTGTCTTCCTTTCCCTGCTAAGGTGAGATTTCAAAGGTGTTACTTTGTGGTTTACTGCGTGATGTTGTTGAGTGACAGAAGGTTTACTAGGGGCTTGTTTACCAGTAGGTGATGGTTTTAGCTGATGTAGATCAGCTGATGGGTTGGTCTTCCATTGTGGCTAGGAGGAACAGTATTTCTTTTCTTCCACCATTCTTGTTTTGTTAGTTGTGATGGTGGCTCACCGCTATTCATTGCTTTACTTCAACAAGCCAGGCTAGCCCTAAAAATGTTTGCTCTGCCTAGTAGTCAGCCATATCTTATCTCCTGTAGCCTCAAATTGCTGTAGTTGTCCATTACCAAGGTGTGTAAGAGCCAAGGTATTTGTTGGTTGAAGCACTGCTCCATTTTCAAAGACCTAGGATATATGTGTGATATGTAATGAATGTTCATATAATACAAACAACACTACCTTCATTTGTGTTGTACTCTCTTAGTTGTTCTGTTGATTGGGTAATTGACAGTGAGTTATCAATGCAGAGATTTGCTGACAAATGGGAGCTAGCATAAGACACCTTGTCCTGAGAGCTCTCTCCAGTAATCCTGCTCTTCCTCGAAGCATTATCCACAATTAATTGTTGGACTGTGTTGAGCCTTTCAGCAAACCAGGTGTTGCAGAGAAGAGTCGAGCAGCAAGGAGGAAAACAAGAATGAGGATCAAGGAAGGTATGTCCTCTAAATTAGCTAGTGTTTAATAGACTCTCTCCCTATAAAAAACATATTTAATTTGATTGTCTCTTTGTTTACTTACTATCAGTGTATTGGTAGGTCTCCAGAAAGAAATTCACTCCATGAAGTAATTCTTCTGATGGTTTGCTTTATGCCTTCAGCTATCTCTTCTCTGTGATGAAGATACACTCCTATAAACCAAATTCTAGCAGTCCTTTAGCGTGGGATGGATTGCTTGTGAGCAACAGCTTGGCCAAGACATAAGAGAGTTTCTGCATGAGTTGGTTTAATACTGGCAGCAACTTTTAGGCATTTTTCAGCCACAGCAAGTTCTCCTAATAGTAAAGATAGTCGACCGAGGTGATAGCATGCTGTGTGATCTGAGGATTTTTCAGACTAACAGCATGCCTCAAACTTGACTTTGGCCTTGTATAGTGGACTCTCAGACTTCAACATTATATGATCCTTGCTAGCCTTTAATGAAGAAAAGATATGCACATTATTATTAGGACATGATATCTTTACTTGTAATTGCTTCTTAGATTTCCACTGATAAAGTTTCTGCACTTGTTCTGATCGAGTGTGACTGTCCTGCCTCTTTCAGTGACAAATATTCTGTTTCTACTGCCTTCAGTTGCAGTGCTAAGTTAGCAGTAGCAGAGGACACCATGAAGCTCCACAGATAGCTAAAAAACTCTTCCTTTTTGACGTTCTCTCTGCTTCAGTCTCGTCATCATCTCCATCTCTAGACTACAGACCAGTATTTGTAATAATTACAGTGTTATATTGTATTGTACCTCAGTAGGGTTTATGTCCGTATAGATCTTCACATATAGAACAGTTCCTCCATTAACAAGACCTAGTCCAATGTTGTCCACTAATATCCTTTGATGCTGTGTGTATTGCTGTAGCATAGCATGAGGCAGCTTTGGAGAAGCCTCTAATATATCAGCTGAAACTGAAGTGAGTTGAATCTACAAGAAAAGTTATATAATTATTTGTTAATGATTTGTGTAACCTTTTGTTCTCAATAATGTAATGTATTTTTGTTCCCATTCTTTTGCTGTTTTCCAGTACAGTGTCCAAGTTTGAAGGTAGGGAATCATCAACATATCTTTTCTGCCAATATAATTCTTCACCTAAAAAATATGAATTAATTTTATCAATTCTATATTATATACTTCAGTTTTGGAAGACTTTCAGAAAGTTTAGAAGAACAACTCAAATGTTTGTGCACCTCAAGGAGACCTGAGGGTATCTTCTTACTGCAGTCAAGTGCAAGAATCATTAGCCTCATAGTTGTTAACAGTAACTCTTTTGAGTATGAGCTAGTGCATATTGGATACCTCAACATATTTTCTTTTTCTGTGCTACCAGTGCTGGTATCTCTCCCTATCTTGGTTTCTATCTTTCCAAATGGAGTAGTGACACAAATAGTCTCTTGTGATGAAAACGCTGAGCATCTAAATCATGATCAATTATCATCCAGCCTTCTCCTAGAATACCACCTTGTAAGTGGATCAGCTTTGTTTACCCTTGATAACTCCAGTAGACACTTCTGACAATAGATACCCTCATCAGAGTCCTTTACTTTACAAGGACAATTGTACAACACCAGTACATGCTTAGTACATATGAAACTGTAGATCTTGTTTTATTTTTTAATATAAACAGGATATGGGGCATTGTAGTCTGATAGCATTAATGGTATATGTTGTAGTAACATTTACCATTAAACTGATGTGACAATAATCTCTATTATTGTTAGTTTCCAGCTGCTTAGGGTAATGTAACCTACTTGGGGAGCCATCTTTGAGGGTCGTTTTCATTCCTGAATCTCAGTTTTAGTACGTAATGTTAGTGATGTTAGATTTGAAGGGAGATCACAATAGTAGACTAATGTAGATGGAGAGAAGGTGGTTGAAGAGAGCAGATGTATATCTAGTTGCAGAGAGGCAAGCATCAACTGGGTGATAAACGTTGTATAGATATTGTGTAAGTTTTAGTTGAGGAGACCATCTTCAGCAAGTGACAACAATTTCCTATCACGATGTAGTACCTTCAGTTAAACTGAACTGTTTTACTTGTAGCATCTCCCTAGAATTAGTAAGACTTGAAAAGTCTAGCTAGAGATAATTTACACCGACTCCTTAATGCCATAAGAAGCACCACTATCACTGGTTAGAGGTGTTAAACTTGATTTCACTTACTCCTAGCTTAAAAATGACACTGTATTCTGTTACTGTTGCTCTGGAACTTTGGACTAGTCGTCCTGGAAACTACTTTTAACTTCTCTAGATCTGTATTGTCCATTGTTTGTGTAGTTGTTGTTACCTATGGTAACTTAATAAAGTGACAATGAATAATGATTAAAAGAATAATTAATTATTTTAGATGAATACGAAGGATGAGTTTGGAGATTCACTGTTTTGATTAATCCTTTTCCACAGTACTGACATTGGTAAGGTTTATCACCAGTGTGTATACGAAGATGAGTTTGGAGGACTACTCATTATTACTAAATCCTTTTCCACAGTACTGACATTGGTAAGTTTATCACAGTGTGTATTACGAAGATGAGTTTGAAGACTGACATTAAAAGATAAATCCTTTTTTTCACAGTACTGACATTGGTAAGGTTTATCACCAGTGTGTATACGAAGATGAGTTTGGAGATGAGTTTACTGTTATTTATTAATAACCTTTTCCACAGTACTGACATTGGTAAGGTTTATCACCAGTGTGTATACGAAGATGAGTTTGGAGATTACTCTTTTGATTAAATCCTTTTCCACAGAAATGACAATGGTAAGGGTTTATCACCAGTGTGTATAAGAAGATGAGTTTGGAGACTATCATTACGACTAAATCCTTTTCCACAGTACTGACAGTGTAAGGTTTATTCCCAGTGGTATACAAAGATGAGTTTGGAGATGCCTGTTTTGTTAAATCCTATTCCACAGTACTGGACATTGGTAAGGATTATCACCCAAAATGTCTAATACGAAAATGATTCCTCAATGATGATGACAAGAAAGTTCTTTCCACAATAATCCACACATATATTATCTGGATTTCAACTAAGTGGCAGTTTATCATTGTAAAATGAGTTCTTTCTTATGATTTTTTTCTTTTACATCAAGTTGCTCATGTTTATCGAATGTGGGTCTTGTAACTGATATAATTCACAAAAAAACTTTTCTTGACTTTTTTGACAAGGTAAAAACAGTGAGGATTAGCAGGCAAGACAATTAGGATTAATGTCGAAGATGCAAATTAAAATTACCTTTCAAAACAAAAACTACTTCCACAATTTTTTGCAATTATAAAGTTGACTATCATCTAAAAATAGATACTAAATTTTATTTCTGTCAAAAGAATTACCCTACCTTCTTCAAAAAACTAGCTGTAATCCCAAGTTCTCTTGCATATTGTTCACCATACCCATACATAGAGTTCATTACCAGGATGATATGCTTGAGCCCCCCCCAGCGGATAATAGATGTTACCACGGTACTGAAAAGCAACTAAATTCTGTTCATCTTCATTGGTGAGCACAGTTAAAAAAATCGTAACCAATTACTTTGTTTATCTGATTGACCCCCATCAATATAATATGACTCCTCACCAAGACGCTTTACCTGAATAAATTATAATAATTAATAACTTCTTATTTTTTATAGTACCTCCCACATGTAGCTAGTATCTTCTCCTTTAGTGGCTCTTCTTTTAACACTCTCCTTCCTTCATATGGATCCAAACTCACAAACCACGATGGTATATAATAAAAACTGTTTGTAGCAAAAACACCCAGACCAGCATTGGCTATCTTAGAAAGGTTTAACAGTTAATTCAGATGGAAACCAAATACAGTAGTGTATTGTAGAGATGCTTCATCATGACTACTAGAAGGATCTAGAAGTTAGTAAGGGTCCATGAACAGGACAGTCACCATGATGAATTTCCTCACAGTCCTCACAAAACTAAGTAACAAAAGTCGTAGAAGTAATACCCTATATTGATACTGAAACTTACAGAGATATTATCTTCATCAGATAGTTCATCTTCTCTGTTATTCTTTTTGATGACTTAATCTCTTAGGATATCGTTCACTAATTGGATGCTGAGGTGTACATCACCACTGTATTTAAGAAAAAAAAAAAAAACCATCAGCAATACTGATTATATCGATCTAACTTACACATCTTCAATATCAAATCCTTCAAAGTCTTTTCATATTCTTCATTATTATCATCTCCAAATAACTCAAAAAACTTGTAAGACAAGGGGTTTGCAATCAAGGCTCTCAAATGGAAGGCTCCTCCCCCTCTATCATCGATATTGGAAACCATGGAAATCTTCATCATCACTGTCGCTAAAAACAACCATTCAGGGAAGAAACCTTAGACCACATCAAAATAACTATCACACCAACACATTTTGTATTGATTACAGGTTTGTTAATATTTTCTTCTGCTGTGGTTTTTGCTGTTTCAAGGGGACTCTTGTAACTTGGTGATCCTAACATTGAGAGGGATACTCAAATTCATTATATTATTTGCATTGCAAATAAATACTTACCATATGTTTCTGTTATATCACACAAAAGGGACTCTCCACTGCAGTATCAATTTACTGGAATAAACCCCACAAAAAGAATGATGTCCATATTTAATTTACAAGTTTGTTACCTCTCAATGACATCATTTGGTGGTTTCTTTCATTCACACAAGTCTCTAGAGCAGGTGTCCATTCATCTCGACTATCCCCACAGCCTACTATTACTACAATTTACTATATCGTTCCTTCTCCTTTTTCTAACTCTTACTCTTCTTTTGGGACTTAACATCTAAAAAACCTACACACAATCATTTATGACTTTTTTTATTTACCCATACAATAGTATTATACCTAAAGTTTTCATGAGTTTCAATATTCTCTTTTAATATTCTCTAGTCTTCTCTTTTCATAGTCACACAATTCTTGCATTATATCTGCCATTTTGAATTGACTCAGCACCAGCTGTAGTCAGCGCGCTATAGTTCGGTAATTACGTAGCGGTTTAGCGGCACTTGACAAAACCACGCCCTAAAATGGTAAGCCTAACTGAGCAAGCACATGCTGTACTTCTGTAAGCAACATGGCAGATTGTACTTTTGTTGTTGTGGAGACTTTCTCTTCTTATGACTGATTTTTCAGGCTAAAATAATTAAGGTATTTGTAAAAAGCTAAAAATTTTTCTGTTCAGGTATTTGGAGAGGATCCTACCTAGAGCTCTCTATGCTGTGGAGTAGGAGGGTTCCAAATCGGGGTTTGAGGGGGACAAATAAAAAGACTTGCCCTTTTTAGTCTTCATTTTACTGAAGAAAAAAACTGTTCAACTCACAGGTATGTGAATGTTTTTAAAATTATATTCAGGTGTTATTGGTATTGGTGACACCCCAGCATTACCTTCATCAAACAGTGAAAGTAGTGACTCTATAAATAGTTAACATTACTTTGAAAATTAAGATATAATATTAGGTGGATGTAATGATTAGTTTGAGAAGAGGGTTATACAAACTCAGGATATCAAAGAAGCAGATGGTCCTTTCAGAAGAATTGTGTTTGTTGAAGACATAAATCCAACCAGAGCTAGTGAGACAATGTTTATATTTTACTTTATATTTTAATGAATGTGGTTGAGATTATATGTATGTGTCTAAGATTGAAACTTCCTTCAAAGAAATGTGATAGACACAAGGGGAGCAGAATTAAACTGTTTAAGGTTTTCCTAAAAAGAAACAAGATGCTAACAGCACAAACTTATACCTTTTGATAAAGAAATGTCTGATACTGAACTTACAGAGATATTCATCTTCATCAGATAGTTCATCTTCTCTGTATTCTTTTTTGATGGGGACTTAATTCTTCTTAGGGATATCATCTGTCACTAACTGCGATACTGAGGTACATCCCCCACTGTATTAAGAAAAAAACATCAGCACTACCGATATAATCTAAACCTTAACACCATGATTCAATATCAAATCCTTCAAAGTTTTTCATATAATTCTTTTCTATTATTATCATCTCCAAATAACTGGGAAAAACTCATTAGACAACTTGCAATCAAGACTCTTCAAATGAGGCTCCTCCCCCTCTACAGGTTTGTTTGGAATATTTCTTATTGTTGTGGTTTTTTCTTGGCTTCAAGGCTCTTGTAACTCTGAGTGATCTAACACACAAAAGAATGAATGGGTCATATTTTATTTACAAGTTCTATTACCTCTCATGACATTTGTTATGTTCTTTATACCACAAGTCTCTAGATCAGGTGTCCATTCCATCTCACATATCACTGCTACTATTACAGACAAAAATCGTTATGTTAACTTTGAATCAGCAAATTAATTGTGGCATTACTCTTGGCTCTGCTACTAACAGGCTTTTTGAAAGCCACCATTACAAGAGTTTGTTGCGGTCGTGATATTAGAAAGTGTGTGGGTGTTTGATATTAATGCCACAAGTGGATACTCTGTCAATGCTTCGGAACAGGTTCTTTAATCTCTCAATCAGAAGGTTGGAATCTTTCACCAGAACAAGATGTTGTACATTTATGCATTTCTGATCTTCAAATATATATGTTGTCAAAGTATCTAAGAATTGGGTGTACTATTACTAACATGTAAGAATTCCAAAGCTTTGCTTTGCTTCAAGGGGATGTAAAGATTATAAAACAAACTACAAAAACCTCAAAATTCAACAACAAAAAGATCAGAAAACAATTCAAGACAAGGATTAATATATATAACACTTACTAAGGTTGATATTTATATTTTAATTATAATTAGATCTATCTGAATGAGTAGTTAGTATTAATCTATGGTATTTATATAGCTTACTATTTAACATTCCAAACTAGGAGAAAGGCGGTTAATAGGTGATAACTATTAAGTTTCCAACCTCTAATCTACTATCTTGGTTTTACAGTCGGTGGTTATCTGTTAGTTGATGTGCACAAAAAGTCATTTAAAGGAGAGTTGGTGTCATTATCTTTTAGCAGTCTCCAGCTTGGATTTGTATGATTTATTTATTTGTGCTAGGTTAATAATTTATAACATATAGTCATCATATATAGTCTTTTTATTTCGAGTCCTTCTTCATAGTCACATAATTCTTTAGTTACATCTACCATTTTTAACAACTCAGACTTATAGTGGTAACAAATAAGATACAATTATTGTCGTTAAAAATACTAGGCTCCTTCCACATAAAACTTTATTGGCTCTATCAAAAATTAAGAAGGTTTATCATCTGTGAAATTGTAGGTGTGATAGTTTGTTCTCTTCGAGCTAAATATCTTTCTTTAGCAAGACAGGCATTTGTGCTTACAAAACAAATGTGTATTGTTATTCTAGGCTCTTGATTCTCTCAACAACCCGGCTACACTTTCGGAAGATATCACGACGATCCACCTTGAGTGTTTTTATCCTGTTCAAAGTGATAATATGATGACAGTCTCAAGTCTTCATTAGCTACCACATCATTACAAATCATTTTGAAGTGTCTTCCTCTACATGTATGTTGAGATAAGTTATTGTCTGTAGACTTTGTTTTCCTCTGTTGTTTTACGTTTATTTTCAGTTTATATAGGCTCTTCTTGTCAAGAATAGTTCAATAAAATTGGACTTTAATTATTTTGTTTAGTGACATCATTCAAACTCTATTGAGATAAGTAATTCTATTTAACAATATTGTTAACTAACGTAAATCTTGAGATAACATATAGTTGAGGGAGGCAAGCATCACTGGGTGATAGATGTAATTATATAGAATGGTGTAAGTTTTGTTTAGGTGAGGACTAGCAGTGACAAACAATCTCTATCACTATGTAATATCTCAGTTAACTAAAACTGAAGATAGGGCGATCGAAGGAGAAAGATAGAAAGATAATAAAAGATATGATTAATGTGTATAATACTGCTATCTCAGCCTTTTATATCAAATTATTATTATTTTCTACAGGAGATTTATAGTCACTATTGATACTCTAACAGTAAAGAAAAATCCTTTTGGGAAGGTGAGAAAAATATAGAGTAGTACAGTCGTAGAAAGACTTAGATTATTTAGAAAGAGATTAGATTAGGAGAATTTAGAAAAGTTATTAGAAATTTAGAAGATTAGAATTTTTAGAAAAGTAGATAGGTAGAAGAGTTAGAGAATTTCGTTAGTGAGAGAATAGTAGTTTTGGTTAGTAGATTTAGAGTTAGAAGTTGAGAAGTAGAGTTAGATTGTAAGATATTTTTTTTTTAGATTAGAATTTTAGAGTATTTAGAGAAGGAGGGGATAGACAATTTTTAGATTTTATTAAGGACTAGGCTAGTAATTTAGATATAGAGTCGTTAGATTTTTATTTAGTACGTTTAGATAGGGGGATAGAATAGAGTAGAAATTCTAGAGATATTCCATTATTTAGTTTTTCGATCTTTAGCCTAAGAAAGCAAGTATTAGAAAATTAAATATAGTAGCTTTAGTATCTTAGATTAGAAGAATAGCAAGATAGCAGAAGTAGAGTATTGAATAGAATTTGTAGAGGAATGACTTAGTAGAAGATAGAATTTAATAGCTAAGAGTAGTATAAGTCTAGATTTAGATAGATTAGATTTTAACTAGATAAGATTAGTATTTTATATAGAAGATTAGAATATATAGAATGACAATAGTAGAGTAGGAATATAGCAGAGTTAAGATTAGATTGGATTTTAAGTTAGAAGAGAGTTTAGGCTGTAGGATGGAGATAGATAGAAGATAAGAGGGGGTAGCAAGTAGAATTAGAAAGATATGTTTAAATAGATTTTGTTAGATTTATTTTAGATTATTTTAGTTTAGATTTTAGCATAAACGATTGTCGATAGATATGGAGTAAGTTTTATAATAGTTAGAAGACTAGCAGAAGTATTTTTTAGTAGCTTAGATTAAGATTTTTAGAATTAGATAGCTCAATGTTTTTAGAAGATTTTAGGTTTTTAGAGTAGATATCCGAAACATAGTCTAGCAAGAGTTTTAGAAGTAGATAGATACGTTAGTTTTTTATGATAGTATTACATTTATAGATGTTTTAATTATAGCATAGATAGAGAGAATTAGATTACATAGAAGTTTAGTTTAGTTAGTAGTTAGCATAGTTTACTATCTAGATTAGAAAATTCGTAGAAGTAGTTTTACGAAGATTTATAGTTAAGCAGAGTTAATGAAGAGTCTGTTAGAAGTAGCTTATCTTAGCAAGAAGTAGATAGAATAATTTAGTACTATAGAAGATAGTAGTCGTTGAGATTATACTCGTATTAGTTTTTTTTGTGTTCAGTTATAGGTTTTAGAAGATTAGAAGTTTTTTTAGGAATAAGTTAGAATTTAGAAGAATCATTTCCACAGATTTTAGTTATAGATTATAGGGGAAGATTTATTTAAGAGATAAGATTATAAGATTTTTAAAAATAGAGCGAAGATTCTTTTTTTAGAGTTAGATGTATTAGGGGAGTCTTAGGCTTAGAAGAAGATAGAAAGAATAGTAGAGTTTACGATTATTTTAGTTTTTGTTAGATAATTTAATTATAACGATAGCTTAGTTAGAGTATGAGTATTAATTAGATTTCGATAGATAGTAAGAAGGACTTTAGATAATGAGATTTAGCGATTTAGCATTTTAGAAAAAAGAAGTTAGAAGATTTTCTGAAGATGTAGTTAGATAGATTGAGAGGAGCGTAGCAGAATAAAGATAGAATTATATCTAGAGATTAGTAGAATTTTTAGTTAGAGATTTTTATATTAGATTAAGATCAGTGTTAGATCAGAGCGATTTCGTATAGTAAGATAGGGTTTTAAATTAGAAGTAGATAGCAATTGCTTAGTAGGAATTTTCTCTTTATTTATTGTTTTAATGTTTACAAGAATTTAGTTAAGAATAGAACAATATTTGAAGTATATAAGTAAAGTATTAGATAAGGATTAGAGTTTAGAATTAATGGATAGTTGTTTTTAGATTAAGATTTTTAGATTAGATTAGATTTAGATAATATGTATAGAGATTTTATTTTAACGATCAAGATGTTTATGAGATTAGTAGATTTTTATACGAAGAAAGTTAAGCTAGAGTAGTTTAGTAGCTTTTTATATTTATGTTTTTTAAGATATTTACGAAGAAAGATATTATTAAGACAGAATCTTAAGCAGAGTTAGTTAAAGATTAGATAGATTCTAGAAGTAGACTTTTTAGAATGAGATAGAAGTAGATAGAAAGTTTAGAGAGAGAATAGATAGAGAGATTAGATAGATTTTTAGAATAGTTTTATTTTTTTTTAGGTTAAGTTTAGGTTAGATTATACGAAGTTAAGTAGATCAGGATTTTTTATTATAGAAAGAAAAGAGTAGTTTTTTAGCTTAGAATATAGAGCTAGCATACAGAAGATTTTTTAGATTTTAGAAGTAGAATAGGACATAGTATAGATTTTTTCGTAGATGAAGAGTATATTTTTAGAGTTAGTTAGTTTCAAGATTTCTAGAATTAGAGATTAGATAGATTAGAAGATTTTAGAGTAGAAAGAAAGAGAATAGAATAGAATAACCAGAAAATAGAATGATTCTGTATAGATACAGAAATTTTAGTAGAATTTGAATAGAATAGAAGACAGAGAGATTCTATATTAGTAGACTAGTATTTAGTAGTATTAGAGACATTTTTAGAATACAAGTAGTTTTTTTGAATAGAGATGAGAAGAGATAGTTTTTGAGTTAGAGTAGTAGAGAGACAGAGAATTGGATTAAGAGAAGAATAGAGTTTTAGAATAGACTTACAGTAGATTAAGATAGATGAGAAAGATTTTTTTTCGAACAGAGTTCAAAGAAGAATTAGATTTTATTTGAAATAGTTTGGACTTTAGAAAGAGACAGTAAGAGGCAGGCGAGTAGAGAGGAGAGAGGAGAGAGAGAGAGATAGAGCGGAGAGTAGTAGAAAGAGACAGAGAGAGACAGGAGAGAGAGCGACACAGGATAGAGATAGGCCTAAGACAGAGTACGCTAGATAGACGAGAGATAGAGATTTAATAGATAGATATAGATTTAGAGCTATACAACAAACGCCAGAGAGAGATAGAGATAGATATAGAATAGTAGATAGAAATTAAAAAAATAACAATCATTGTGTAAGATATATACAGATATATTAAATGTTTTTATACTACATTGTAAACATGGTAAATTTACTATTGTGGTTTAGACAATGTAGATATTACAATTAGATATTTTTTTGGAAGTCTGCAAAGAAGAAAATATCGCAAAGAAGGGTACAGTTGGTTTGATTGAGTGAGGACAAATCTTCAAGTGATAAGATAGGATTAATACCTTCGTAAATAATTCCTAAGGAAGGCTGGAGATAGCGGGAATCCTGGTGGTTGGTAGGAATCATATGGGCAAAATAATAAAAGAAAATATGAAAAGGTAAATGAAAATGGATGATATTACTAAATTGGGTTTGAGAGAATGGAAGTCATTGTCAGTAGAACGGGACTGCATGTACACCATTTTTAAAATTAGATTCTCAATAATCCACACGTGACAGTTTTACTGACAACCCTTCAAGAATGTTAATATTTAATAGTAATTTTAATGATATACAATTTAAAGAAGTTGGTGTTGCCCAAACGCCCTCCTACTCCACACTGGGGCTTCCATAGGCTAGGATTCGGCTCTTGCTACATGGGACCGACAACGTTGGTGGAACCTTGAGGTAATGCCTGACTGGAGCTTCGATGAACTTCAAAACCGGCGTACAGGATTTTCGAGCTCAGCGGGACATCGGACGCAGTCATCGTAGGAAACAAGCCTATGCCTAGTCCGCCGAAGGATATCTTCGAGTATGCTGGTACACACTCTCGAGGTTCTAAAGAAGTGTAGAACGATGGCCACAACACACTGGCAATTATGACTGTTTAGTTCTTATATATGTCCTGAACTTTTGTCGTCATGTTCTTGTGGGTCGCGTTCTGGTTTTTATGAACTCATAAGATAACATACAATATGTTAACTGCAACGATTAACGATAATAAGAATATGGATGAACCACATCAATGAAGTAAAAAGACTGTCAAAACTAACTAACTGTATTTTAAGAGGCAAGATAAACTAGTAAACTTAAAGAAAAATTATCAATAATTTATGATTGTTTAATTTTATAAGTGCACAATTTAATACAAAAGCTCTTCTACTAAAGTGAATTCAAATGGAAGTAGAAGAGAGATTAATCTTGGTATGTATTATATAATTACAGACATACCTGTCTTTAACTAAATCACATTTATGTGTCTTGTTGTGATGTGAAACTCACCACATTTAGTAGTTGATTCACTTTCATCAATCCATTTGTCTATTCAATTTCACACCAAAATATAGTATGCCATAAGTCAAATGATGACATATACCTGTGGATGGGTTGTGGTATAGTGTCAACTTGTTTTTATGCCAGAAAGTTTAATAAAATCTTTGCCAAGGTTGGATTAACCTTGCTGATCACTTGTCACAGTTTAAGAGACCCATTTTTATAAAAACCCTGTGGGACAAATATGATATGAATATATAAAATATTGAATTAATTAATAAATGAATATTTACTTTTAATACTTGACTAAAGTTTCAGTGCACAGACACTTATAGGCGATTTACTTAGGCAAGGGAACAGTGTTATATTGAAATAATAACATAGTAAGATAAAATGATTCTATTTCGGATTGTTGAAATCTTGGATGATGAAGTCATTGCTATTGTTATCCCTGGAGAAGTGTGGTATAGATGAAGCTCTCTGTAATACAATAGGTTTTGTGTTCATCCTATACATTTCATTACAGGTAGCCAACCTCGTTGTTGAATAAAAACAATGCACTCTTAAACAAATTTTGCCCATTTCTGGAAATCATTCCATATTCCCTGCCACATAAATAATTCCTGATTGGTTTTCTTTATTGTTTTTTAAACCCATATGTCCCTATGTTGGGACTATTGTTAAGGCGTTACAATCCTTAATGCTTCACTTTGAGACGTATGTATGTTAAAACTAGTCCCGTATTTAACACTCTCCTTCTTATAAAACACCAACCAAAATCCATGAGGTATTAACGCTACGCAAAAAAAACAATTACACCTACATTAATTTTGTACCAGCAGATAGCACTTACTGGTCTCGGGTCGTTTAGACTTCAAGACTCACTAGCTACCATTATTGACACTATATCTGTTACTGTGAATCTCGGATCTTTAGGGACTAGTCGTCCTGGAAATATTTAACTTCTCCAGCTCTTATTGTCCTTGTTGTGTAGTGTTATTACTATAGAACTTACATAAAGCTAATGATACACATAATTATCATAATGTACTAATTTATTTAGATGAATACGAAAAGGGCGTTGGAGGACTTACTATTCTGACTAAATCTTTTTCCAGTACTGACATGGTAAGTAAGGTTGACACAGTGTGTATTTCCGAACATAGTTGGAGATTAAAACTTCGATTTTAAATCATTTTCCACAGTACTGACATTGGTAGGTTTACACCCATGTGTATAAGAGAGAAGTTTGGAGATTACATTTGAGTAAATTTTTGTTACAGTACTTACATGGGTAAGGTGACACCCGTGGTGTATACTAAGAGAGTTTTGAGAACTTCCAGCCTGACAAATCCTTTACAGTACTACATTGGTAGGTTTATACCATGTGGATACGAAGATTGTTTTTTAAGGATTACTACTCTGAATAAACCGTTGCCACAGTACGGACCTGGTAAGGTTTACACGGTGTATACCGAAGATGAGTTTGGAGATCACAATTTATAAACTTTTTACAGTACTCACATTGGTCAAGGTTTATCACCAGAGTGTATATTAAGATGTCTTTGGAGATACCATTCCGACTAAATTGTTTCTACACTATGGACATGGTAGGGTTATCACAGTGTTTGTACAAAATGATTGGAGATCACTATTTTATAAAAATTCTTTTCCAGGTGCTGACATTGGGTAAAGTTTATCACCAGTGGGTATACAAAGATGTTACGCAGATTACTTTATATACCTCGTTTTCAAGTACTGACATGGAAAGGTTATCACAAGTGTGTATACGAGATGTTTTGGAAATCACCATTCCGATTAAATCCTTTTCGACAGTTAATGACATTGTAAGTTTCACATGGTATAGAAGATGTTTTCGGAGACTACCATTATGACTAAATCTTTCCACAATAATGACATTGGTTTTTAATGGATATCACCAGTGTGTCTCGAAAGATGAGTCCTCAATGATGATGGACAGAAAATTTCTTTCACAAATAATAACACATATTATCTGGATATCCACTAGCAGTTATCAGTGTGTGTGAAATGAGTTCTGTTTATGATTTCTTCCTTTTACATCAGTACCTCAGGTTTACGAATGTGGTATTGTAAATGAGACAATTCACAAAAGTGTCTGACAGTTTTGACAAGTAAGATTGGGTTAGCAGCAGGACAATTAGGATTATGTCGAAGATTAGGTAATCAAAATTGGCTTTCAAAAACAAATCTACTTCCACATTTTTGCAATTATAAGTTGCGATTATTAAAAATAGATAGAAAATTTATTTCTGCAAAAGACATTACCCTACCTTCTTCAAACCTAGCTGAATCAGGTCTTTTGCATATTGTTTCCCCTACCATACATATAGAGGTAATTACCAGGATAGATGTGCTTGAATGAGCGATAGAGATGTTACTATATACGGAAAAAGTATTAAATTCTGTTCATCTTATTGCGAGCTATAGTTAATAATAGTAACCAATTACATTGCTTTCTGAGTGACCATATATAAATGAAATCTTGCACAACATGCGTCACCTAATATTTTTAAAATTAATATTTTTGTTAGTATTTATATTAAGTACCCCCACATTAGTAGTATTTCTCTTCAGGAGCTCTTCTTTTAACACTTCCTTTTCAAAGGGCCAAACCTAAATCCAGAGGTATAAATGTTGTAGCAAAAACACCAGAACCAGCATGGTATCTTAGAAGGTTTAAACAGTTAATCAGATGGAACAAATACACTGTGTATTGTAGAGATGGTCATCATGGACCACTACAAGTAATCTAGGTTAAGGGTCCCATGTAACGACAATCACCATGAGAAAGTCCAATTACCAAACTAATAGTACAAGTTGTAGAAGTAACTTATTGATAATAAACACAGAGATATTCATCTCATCAGATGTTCATCTTTCTCTGTATTCATTTGGTGAATTGATCTCTTAGGATACGGTCAATTAATTGACCCTGAGGTGGTACATCACCACGTATTAAGAAAATACATGCAATATGATGTAATCTAACTTACCCCATCTTCAATATAAAATCCTTCAAAGTCTTCATATTCTTATATTATCATTCCACAACAACTCAAAAAACCTCAATTAGAAACTTGTAATAAGGCTCTCAAATATAGGTTATTCCCTTTAAATTTAAAAGGTTTGGATAATTATTGCGTGGTTTTGGCTTTTTTAAGACTCTCGAAACTTGATGATCGACATTCAAGAGATGTACAAATACATCTGCATCAAATACTGACCACATGGTTCTTCCTAGATACACTTTTACTACTGGCTAACAAAACATAAAGAATTAAATCCTATTATATATATATATATTACTTCATGCTTTTGTTTTTTTCTTCATCACAAAAGTCTATAGAGCAGGTGGCCAGTCATCTCCATATCACTGTCTATTACTACAATTACTATATCGTCTCCTTCCCTTTTTCTAACTCTCTCTTCATTTTGGACGTGACTTCTAAACTACAACA
The DNA here is from genome assembly GCF_016097555.1 of Gigantopelta aegis. Taxonomy (NCBI): domain Eukaryota; kingdom Metazoa; phylum Mollusca; class Gastropoda; order Neomphalida; family Peltospiridae; genus Gigantopelta; species Gigantopelta aegis. The sequence continues at coordinate 29,664 of NW_024533774.1, read as the reverse complement.
ACTCTATAGACTTTTTATTACCATGCCAATATAGTATTTACATAAAGCTTTTCTTGGGTTCATATTCTTTTCAACCTTTAGTCTTCTTATCTATACTGATTATTGTTCGTACAGGCCCCTTTTCCTCAACAACATGGTCACTTCGGAAGATTACACTCGATACTTGTTTTTTTCATCATGTTCAAGTGATAAATCTGATGACAGTTCTAAGATCTCATTAGCTACCACATATCTACAATCATTTTGAGTGTCATCCTCTACATGTATGTTGAGATAAATTCAGTTTCCTTTATACTTTGTTTGTCTCTCTTTGTTTCTACTTTTATTTCAGTTTTACTATAGCTCTTCTTGTCAAGAATAGTTCAATAAAATTGACTTTAATTATTTTTGTTTAGTGACATCATTCAACTCTATTGTTAAGATTAATGTAATTATATTAACAATCATTGTAACTAACTTAACAATCATTGGCTGACTAACATCTAGTTGAGTGAGGCAAGGCATCACTGGTGATAGATGTCATATATAGATATTGTGTAAGTTTAGTTGAGTGACTAGCCGTTGACAACAATCTCTATCACTAATGTAATATCTTTCAGTTACACTAAACTGAAGATGGGAGATCGAAGGGAGAAAGATACTAAAAGATATGATTTAATGTGTATAATACTGCTATCTCAGCCTTTTATATCAATTATTATTATTTTTATTACAGGAGGATGTTATAGTCACTATTGATACTCTAACAGCTAAAGAAAATCCTTTTGAGAATGTGAGAAAAATATAGAAGTAGTACAGTAGAAATAAAAATAACAATATTGTGTCAGATACTATACATGATATATTAAATGTTTTTTACTACATACAATTGTAACATTGTAACATTACTATTGTGTTTATACAATGTAGATATTACAATATAGATATTTTTTGGAAGTCCTGAAAAAGAAAATATCTGCAAAGAATGGGTACAGCTGGTTTGAAGTGAGGACAAATGCTCAAGTTATTAAGCTAGGATTAACTCACCTTCGTTAAACCTAATTCCTAATGGAAGTGCTAGATAGCAGGGAATCCTGGTGAGTTGGTAGGATCATATGGCAACATAATAATAAAGAAAATATGACAAAGGGTAAATAAATGGATGAATATTTACTAATTGGGTTTGGAGATAATGGAAGTCATTGTCAGTAGAACGGAGACTGCAAGTACAACCACCCTTTTTAAAAATTAGATTCTCAATATCACACTGCCCAGTTTTACTGACAACCCTTCCAAGTAATTTTAATAGTAATTTTAATAGATATAAAATTTTAAAGAGTTTGTGTGTTGCCCAAACGATCCCTCCTCACTCACCCACTGGGCTTCCACTTAGGCTTCAGGATTCCCCTGCTATTGCTAACTGGGACCGCCACCGTTGGCTTGGTAACCCTTGAGGTAATCCTGACTGGAGCTCGCCCTCACTTCAAACCGGCCGTACAGGATTCGAGCTCAGCGGGACATCGACGCAGTCATCGTCAGGACACAAGCCCTATCCTAGTCCGCCCGAAGGATACTCTTATACGAGTATGCTGGTAACAATCTCAGAGGTCTAAATGCATTGTATAAACGCTGGCCTACAACACTGGCAATTATGACTGTTTTAGTTTCTTTATATATGTCCTGAACTTTTGTCTTCATGTTCTTGTGGGGCGCGTTCTGTCTTTTATGAACTCATTAACGATAATACGAATATGATTAACTGCAACGATTAAACGATAATTATAGAATATGATTAACACATCAAGAAGTAAAAAGACTGTCAAAATAAACTAACTGTATTTTTAAGAGGCAAGAATAAACTAGTCCAACTTAAAGAACATTATAATAATTTTATGATTGTTTAATTTTATAAGACACCATTTAATACAACAGCTCTTCTACTAAAGATGAATTCAAATGGAGTATGAAGAGAGATTAATCTTGGATGTATTTATATATATACAGACATACATGTCTCTTAAAATAAATCACATTTATGTTTCTTGTTGTGAGTGAACTTCACCAACATTTAAGTATTTGATTCCACCTTTCATCTAATCCATTTGTCTATTCAATTTCACACATAATAATAGATGCCATAAGCAACTGATTACCATATACCTGTGGATGATAGGGTGTGGTATATGTCACTTTAATGCCAGAAAAGTTTTATAAAATCTTTGCCAAGGTGGCATCTAAACTCTGCCTTGATCACTTGTCAACAGTTTAAGAAGACCCATTTTTATAAAAAACCTGTGACAAATATGCATATGAATTATATAACATATTGAATAATAATAATATGAATATTTACTTTTAATTACCTTGAATAAAGTTTCAGTGCACATGACACTATAGGCAGATTTACTAGGCAAGGGAACAGCTGTTATATTGTAAAATAATATAACATAGTAAGCATAAAATGATTCCTATTTCTGGATGTTGAAGATATTGGACTGATGAAGTCAATTGCTACATGTTACCATGGAAATGTGCTGGTATTAGATGAAGCTCTCTGTTAATGACAATTAGTTTTTTTGTTCATCCTATAACAATTCATTACAGGTAGCAACCTACATGTGTTGATATAAAACAATGCTAACTCTTCAAACAAATTTGCCATTTCTTTGACATCATTCCATATACCTTTCCACATAAATAATTCCCTGATTCGTTCTTTCATTCTATTGTTTTTAAACCCAATATGTCCCTATGTTTGGACTATTGTAATGCGTTTCACAATCCTTAATTGCTCACTTTGAGATCGTATGTATTTAACTATGTACAGTATTTTTAACACTCTCCTTCCTTCATAAACACCAAACCTAACTCCATGAGGTATTAACTGCTAAGCAAAAAAAAAAACAATTTACACCTACATTAATTGTACCATGCAGAAGCACTACTGTCTCGGGTTCGTTAGACTTCACTACTCCACTAGCTACAATTGACACTATATTCTGTTAACTGTGCTCTGGATCTTTAGGACTAGTCGTCCTGGAACTACTTTAACTTCTCCAGATCTGTATTGTCCCCATTGTTTGTGTAGTGTTATTACTATAGTAACTAAATAAAGTCTAATGAATATACATAATTATCAATAATAGTCACTAATTATTTTAGATGAATACGAAAAATGAGTTTGGAGACTACTATTCTGACTAAATCTTTTTCCACAGTACTGACATTGGTAAGGTTTATCACCAGTGTGTATACTAAACATGAGTTTGGAGATTAAAACTTCGATTAAATCCTTTTCCACAGTACTGACATTGGTAAGGTTTATCACCAGTGTGTATACGAAGATGAGTTTGGAGATTACCATTCTGAGTAAATTTTTTCTACAGTACTGACATTGGTAAGGTTTATCACCAGTGTGTATACTAAGATGAGTTTTGAGACTTCCAGATGACTAAATCTTTTTCCACAGTACTCACATTGGTAAGGTTTATCACCAGTGTGGATACGAAGATGTTTTTTAAGATTACTATTCTGAATAAAATCCTTTGCCACAGTACTGACATTGGTAAGGTTTATCACCAGTGTGTATACGAAGATGAGTTTGGAGATTACTTATTCTGACTAAACTTTTTCCACAGTACTGACATTGGTAAGGTTTATCACCAGAGTGTATACGAAGATGAGTTGGAGACTACCATTCCGACTAAATCCTTTTCTACAGTACTGACATTGGTAAGGTTTATCACCAGTGTGTATACAAAGATGACTTTGGAGATCACTATTCTGATAAAAATCTTTTTCCACCTGACAGTACTCACATTGGTAAAGTTTATCACCAGTGTGTATACAAAGATGTTTGCGCAGATTACTCTTATCACTACATCTTTTCCACAGTACTGACACTGGCAAGGTTTATCACAAGTGTGTATACGAAGATGTTTTGGAAATCACCATTCCGATTAAATCCTTTTCGACAGTAATGACATTGGTAAGATTTATCACCCATGTGTATAGGAAGATGTTTTCGGAGACTACCATTATGACTAAATCCTTTTCCACAATACTGACATTGGTAAGGATTATCACCAGTGTGTATACGAAGATGAGTCCTCAATGATGACTGACAAGAAAATTTCTTTCCACAATAATCACACATATTATCTGGATTCTCAACTAGCAGTTTATCATTGGAAATGAGTTCTTTTTATGATTTCTTCCTTTTACATCAAGTTGCTCATGTTTACGAATGTGGTCTTGTAACTGATACAATTCACAAAAACTTTCTTGACATTTTTGACAAGTAAAACATTGAGGATTAGCAGCAAGACAATTAGGATTATGTCGAAGATGTAAATCAAAATTGGCTTTCAAAACAAATCTACTTCCACAATTTTTGCAATTATAAAGTTGACAATCATCTAAAAATAGATAGTAAATTTTATTTCTGCCAAAAAATTACCTACCTTCTTCAAAACTAGCTGAAATCCCAAGTTCTTTTGCATATTGTTCACCATACCATACATAGAGTTCATTACCAGGATAGATATGCTTGAATGAGCGATAATAGATGTTACCATGATACTGAAAAGCTATTAAATTCTGTTCATCTACATTGCGAGCACAGTTAATAAATCGTAACCAATTACTTTGCTTATCTGATTGACCATCAATATAATATGACCCCTCTCCAACATGCTTCACCTAAATAATTTTTAAAATAATTAATACTTTTTTATTATTTTATTACAGTACCTCCCACATGTAGCTAGTATCTTCTCCTTCAGTGAGCTCTTCTCTTTAACACTCTCCTTCCTTCATAAGGACCAAACCTAACTCCACGAGGTATAAACTGTGTAGCAAAAACACCCAGACCAGCATTGGGTATCTTAGAAGGTTTAACAGTTAATTCAGATGGAACAAATACACTAGTGTATTGTAGAGATGCTTCATCATGACCACTACAAGTATCTAGAGTTAGTAAGGGTCCATGTAAAGGACAATCACCATGATGAAATTCCTCACAGTTGTCACAAACTAATAACACAAGTTGTAGAAGTAACCGTATTGATACTAAAAACTTACAGAGATATTCATCTTCATCAGATAGTTCATCTTCTCTGTATTCATTTTGGTGAATTGATCTCTTAGGATATCGTTCAATAATTGGACACTGAGGTACATCACCACTGTATTAAGAAAATAACATCAGCAATACTGATATAATCTAACTTACACATCTTCAATATCAAATCCTTCAAAGTCTTCATATTCTTCATTATTATCATCTCCAAACAACTCAAAAAACTCATTAGACAACTTGTAATCAAGGCTCTCAAATATAGGTTCCTCCCCTTTTAAATTTAAAGGTTTGTATAATTTATTCTGCTGTTTTTTTTGCTTTTTTAAGACTCTCGAAACTTGATGATCCTGACATTAAGAGATAGTACAACATTACATCTGCATCAAATACTTACCACATGTTTTCCTATATTACACTGTATTACTACTGGAACAAAACATAAAGAATTAAATCCATATTATTTATATATATTATTACCTTTCATGTCTTTTGTTTTTTTCTTCATCACACAAGTCTCTAGAGCAGGTGTCCATTCATCTCCACTATCACTGCTACTATTACTACAATTACTATATCGTCTCCTTCTCCTTTTTCTAACTCTACTCTTCTTTTGGACTTGACATCTAAACCTACACACAATCTTTATGACTTTTTATTTACCATGCAATATAGTATTTTACCTAAAGTTTTCTTGGGTTCAATATTCTTTTCACCCTCTCTAGTCTTCTCATCTCATACTCGCATAATTGTTTTCGTTACATGTGCCATTTTGACCACCTCAGACTAGCTGATAAACATGATAACAGCCACTATTTCCGTTAAAAAAACTAGCCCCTCCCACTAAAATTTTATTGGTCTTACCGAAAAAAGTAATAATAATTATTTTTAATTACAAGTTAAGAGGATCATCTGTTGAAATGGTAGGTTGTGATAGTTTTGCTCTTTTACGAACTAAATATCTTTCTTTAACAGACATAGCAGTATCTTCATTTGTTAGCAAAACAAACGTCGTCTTTTCTCCTCTTGACTCTCCTCAATAACACTAGCTACACTTTCAGGAAGATTATCACTATGATCCACCTTGAGTTGTTTGTTATCATGTTCAGGTGATAAATCTGATGACAGTTCTCTAGATTCTTCATTATCTACTACATTATTATAATATCATTTGAGTTTCATGCTCTATGTCTTGGAACAATTCTATTGTCTTTATACTTTGTTTGTCCTCTTTTGTTTTTACTTTTATTTCAGTTTTACTATTGCTCTTCTGTCAAGAATAGTTCAATAAAATTGATTTCAATCATTTTTTGTTTAGTGACATCATTCAACTCTATTGTAAGATTAACATAATTATATTTAACAATCATTGTAACTAACTTAACAATCATTGTAACTAACTTAACAATTATTGTAACTAAATTAACAATCATTGTATACGTAATTAACTTTCTTTGGAGAGAACCAAGTTGATACGCATCTAGTTGACTAAGTTGAGATAGCCAACCATCACTGGGTAATAGACGTCATTTATAACTAACAGCCTTCCATTAATTATCATTATTTTATACAGGAGGATATTATAGTCTATTATACTCTAACAGAAAGAAAATCTTGTTTGAGAATGTGAGAAAAATATAGAAGTAGTACAGTAGAAATAAAAAGAACAATATGGTGTCAGATATATACATGATATATTACATGTTTTTTTTACTACATACAATTGTAACATTGTAACATTATTGTGATATTTATTTATTTATTTATTCATTTAGAGTGTCATCCTCTACATGTTGAAATAATTCTATTGACTTTAGACTTTGTACTCTTTTATTCAGTTTGTTAAGAGAGGCCAACATCACTGGATGATAAACATTGTATAGACACTATGTAAATTTTAGTTGAGAGACCATCTTCAGCATTAACTACAATCTCTATCAATGATGTAGTACCTTCAGTTAACTGAACTGTTTTACTTGAAGCATCTCCCTAGAATTGGTAAATCATTCTGGTGCTCCAATGTCACTTGACTGTGACAATTCTTCTAAATCACATTAGGCCTAGATTCTGTTGTTGAAGACTCTCTTTTATCTTCAGAGTTTCATCTAATGATACTTTCACAGTAAATTATAACTTTCATTCATCCACACCTATTTACTTTCCTATTATTATATCACCATCGATCCCCTGCCATTTCTCCTATACTACCACCTTCTTTACCACCTCCATCTCTAAATTCTTCACCCCTCACTTTATCATTGTAACCTTTAGTATCATCTCAATTTCTTGTTTCTGTATCTAAAGTTTTTTTAATAACAATCTTCTTCATTATCACAACCTGTGACTTTATTATTCCACTCATAGAGAAATCAATTTCAGGTATATATATCTTATCTGTTTTTATTCACTAAGTTTCATTTTATTTTTATAGATATAAATATTGCCAGTCACAAGTTGGCTCATCTGATTGTGGTCTCTTTGCTCTGACTTTTGTGTCAGTGATTGCTATGGGAGATGATGGAGGCAGATATACATTTGAGCAACGAATGATGATAGACCACTTTTCACACATACAGCTGCTTAAATCAAGAAACCTTTTCTTCATGGCATGTAGGTCAAAAGTCCATAAATCACCAACATTGTAAAAATACTAATATACTGCAAATGTCAGATGCTAGAGATCAAAGATTCAAAGATGATTCAAGCACAGTACATGTTCTGAATTGTAATATAATGATGCCTTCATGGAAGTCTTGGAAGAGGTACCAGTCATCAAAAAAGATCATCCTTTTGGTTTTGTGACAACTAGTACTGTAATAAAATTTTCTGTACAATGTTCTAGATAATTTCAAAAGTTTATTACAGTTTTTAAAATATGCTAGCATTATCAGCCCTCTAACATAGACAAAATGATAATCATAATATCCTAAAAAAATAGCAAGACATTTATTGTCCTGGGATAAAGTATTCCAAACCATTTTTTATACTAGGATAAAATATTGCAAGTCAAATTTTTTTTAGTCTTTAGATAAATTTGTGACAAAATCCTGCAGCAATATTTTATCCTAGGATAAAAAATGGTTTGCAATATTTTTATCTGGTGGAACAAATTTTAGATATGATAATAGTTGTCATGACAACACCTCTACCACTTGTTAAAGGTGTTAACTTGACTTCACTTACTCCACTAGCTACAGTAACACTATATTCTGTTACTGTGCTCTGGAAACTTTGGAACTAGTTTTCAAGGAACTACTTTTGACTTCTCTAGATCTGTATTGTCCATTGTTTGTGTAGTGTTGTCACTATAGTAACTTAATGAAGTGTTAATAAATAGTCATTAGAAAAAAAATAGTTAATTATTTTTAAGAACTAAGAACTAAATCCTTTACCACATTACTGAGATAAGTTATCACCATTATTTTTTATCACTAAATGCTTTTCCACAGTACTGACATTGGTAAGGTTTATCACCAGTGTGGATACGAAGATGAGTTTGAAGATTACTATTATGACTAAATCCTTTTCCACAGTACTGACATTGGTAAGTTTTATCACCAGTGTGTATACGAAGATGAGTTTGAAGACTATCCATACGACTAAATCCTTTTCCACAGTACTGACATTGGTAAGGTTTATCACCAGTGTGTATACAAAAGATGAGTTTGGAGATTACCTTACGACTAAATCCTTTTCCACAGTACTGACATTGGTAAGGTCTATTACCAGTGTGTATACGAATATGAGTTTGGAGATTACCATTCCGACTAAATCCTTTTCCACAGTACTGACATTGGTAAGGTCTATTACCAATGTGTATACGAAGATGAGTTTGGAGATTACCATTCTGACTAAATCCTTTTCCACAGTACTGACATTGGTAAGGTTTATCACCAGTGTGTATACGAAGATGTTTGTGGAGATTACTCTTATTACTACATCTTTTTCCACAGTACTGACACTGGCAAGATTATCACCAGTGTGTATACGAAGATGTTTTTGGAGATCACCATTCCGATTAAATCCTTTTCCACAGTAATGACATTGGTAAGATTTATCACCATGTGTATAGGAAGATGTTTTCGGAGACTACCATTATGACTAAATCCTTTTCCACAATACTGACATTGGTAAGGATTATCACCAGTGTGTATACGAAGATGAGTCCTCAATGATGACTGACAAGAAAATTTCTTTCCACAATAATCACACATATTATCTGGATTCTCAACTAGCAGTTTATCATTGGAAATGAGTTCTTTTTTATGATTTTTTCTTTTACATCAAGTTGCTCATGTTTACGAATGTGGTCTTGTAACTGATACAATTCACAAAAACTTTCTTGACATTTTTGACAAGTAAAACATTGAGGATTAGCAGCAAGACAATTAGGATTATGTCGAAGATGCAAATCAAAATTAGGCTTTCAAAACAAAACTACTTCCACAATTTTTGCAATTATAAAGTTGACAATCATCTAAAAATAAATAGTAAATTTTATTTCTGTCAAAAGAATTACTTTACCTTCTTCAAAACTAGTTGTAATCCCAAGTTCTCTTGCATATTGTTCACCATACCATACATAGAGTTCATTACCAGGATAGATATGCTTGAATGAGCGATAATAGATGTTACCATGATACTGAAAAGCTATTAAATTCTGTTCATCTTCATTGCGAGCACAGTTAATAAATCGTAACCAATTACTTTGCTTATCTGATTGACCATCAATATAATATGACTCCTCTCCAAAACGCTTTCACCTGAAAAAAATTAAAATAATTAATACTTTTTATTATTTTCTTACAGTACCTCCCACATGTAGCTAGTATCTTCTCCTTCAGTGAGCTCTTCTTTTAACACTCTCCTTCCTTCATAAGGACCAAATCTAACTCCACGAGGTATAAACTGTGTAGCAAAACACCCAGACCAGCATTGGGTATCTTAGAAGGTTTAACAGTTAATTCAGATGGAACAAATACAGTAGTGTATTGTAGAGATGCTTCATCATGACCACTAGAAGGATCTAGAGTTAGTAAGGGTCCATGAACAGGACAGTCACCATGATGAATCTCCTCACAGTTGTCACAAACTAGTAACAAAAGTTGTAGAAGTAACCATATTGATACTGAACTTACAGAGATATTCATCTTCATCAGATAGTTCATCTTCTCTGTATTCTTTTTTGTTGAATTAATCTCTTAGGATATCGTTCACTAACTGGACAATGAGGTACATCACCACTGTATTAAGAAAAAAACATCATCAATACTGATATAAATCTAACTTACACATCTTCAATATCAAATCCTTCAAAGTCTTTATATTCTTCATTATTATCATCTCCAAATAACTCAAAAATTGCAATTGCAATCAAGGCTCTCAAATGAAGGCTCCTCCCCCTCTATATAGGTTTGTAATATTTCTTCTGTTGTGTGTTTTTTTCGCTTCAAGACTCTTCGTAACTTAGTGATTTAAACACAAAGAATGATGTCCATATTTTATTGACAAGTTTATTACCTCTCATCTCTTTTGTTTTTTTCTTCATCACACAAGTCTCTAGAGCAGGTGTCCATTCATCTCCACTATCACTGCTACTATTACTACAATTACTATATCGTCTCCTTCTCCTTTTTCTAACTCTACTCTTCTTTTGGGACTTAACATCTAAACCTACACACAATCTTTATGACTTTTTATTTACCATGCAATATAGTATTTTACCTAAAGTTTTCATGACTTCAATATTCTTTTCAACATTTTCTAGTCTTCTCTTCTCATAGTCACATAATTCTTGCATTACATCTGCCATTTTGAACACCTCAGACTAGCTGGTAAACTAGTGTTGAAGCCAGACGTTCTGCAAGGGGAGGGAACGTCTGAACAAACTCGCATTCAAATGGACAACTATGAATGTTATTATAGTTGAAGACTCACAAGACACCTGCTACACGTGACACCTCGTGTACTTTGTTTTTAACGCCTTTACAGTCAAGATGTTACTCTGTCTCTGGTTAGTAGTGTGCGATCAAAAGTCATTTGAGAGGAGAAGAGTCAGTTTATTATAGCAGTCTCGGATGTATTTGTATTTATTTATTTATTTGTGTTTTAATAATTTATAACAATGATAGTCATTGCATATATATAATTATTTACTAGTCTCCTCTTTTCATAGTCGCATAATTCTTATGTTACATCTACCATTTTGAACAACTCAGACTATAGCTGGTAAACAAGATAAGAGACCATTATAATATTGTCGTTAAAAAATACTAGCCCCTTCCACTAAAAGTTTATTGGCTCTTATCAAAAATAAAATTAATTTAATAATTATTATTATTTAGAAAATATTAAGAAGGTTTAATCATCATTTGTTGAAATTCTTCATTTAAATGCTAAATATCTTTTCTTTAGCAGACATAGCAGTATCTTCATTTGTTCTTTTAGCAAACAAACATTGTTGTCTTTTCTCCTCTTGACTCTCCTCAACACACACTGACTACACTTTCACGAAGATTATCACTATGATCCATCTTGAGTTGTTTGTCATCATGTTCAGTGATAAATCTGATGACAGTCTCTAGATTCTTCATTATCTACTACATTATCTATAACATCATTTTGAGTGTCATCCTCTACATATGAGATAATTCTATTGTGTCTTTATACTTTGTTTTGTCCTCTTTTGTTTTTACTTTTATTTCAGTTTTACTATTGCTCTTCTTGTCAAGAATATTTTGATAAAATTGATTAAAATAATTTGACATCATTCAACTCTATTGTAAGATTAACAATATTATATTTAACAATCATTGTAACTAACATTTCTTTAGAGAGAACCAAGTTGATATGCATCTAGTTGTTGAGAAAGGCAAGCATCACTGGGTGATAGATGTCATATATAGATATTGTGTAAGTTTTAGTTGAGTGGTCATCTTCAGCAGTGACAACTATCTCTATCACTGATGTAGTACCTTCAGTTAACTAAACTGAAGATAGGGAGAAGGGAGAAAGATAATAAAAATTATGATTAATGTGTATAATTACTGTTATCTCAGCCTTCCATTAATTATCATTATTTTATACAGGAAAGATGTTATAGTCATTATTGATACTCTATCTACTCAAAGAAATCCTCCTTGTTTGAGAATGTGAGAAAAATATAGAAGTAGTACAGTAGAAATAAAAAGATCAAAATATTAGTGATCAAAAACATTCAATTCCACTAAAGTTTGAATTGGAGTCAAAGTTCTGAAAAGGATTACTTCTGCAAAAACAAGGATGGGAGGCTGTATGGATCACTAATGCTAGGACTATATGAATTTATAAAAGATGTCAGCAAGGCTTTTTCACTAAAAGTATATAGTGGTTAGATTATTAAATGAATCCATGGTGCCAGAATTTGAAAGTCTATTGTACACCTACAAATTGTAGCAATCTCCTATCACTTTCCTATCCAGATGATCACTCAGATGTACTTCCATCGGTATCACTATTTCAAATTAAACACTAATCCACATGTTTTGTCAATTAAATTATTCTGGTGTTCCAATGAATCATTTTTCTTATAAAGTAGTATGTTAACATTAGATGATGTTCAAAACTCTCTTTATCTTCAGAGTTTCATCAAAATGATTTTTCACAGTAATAGATATATATAACTTTTATTCATTCACATATTGACTTTCCTATTACTGGGTCAACATCCCCTGCCATTTCTCCTATATTACCACCTTCTTTACTATCTCTATGGCCACCTTAAATTTCCACCTGTCATGATAACTTTGTTCTGCAACCTTTAGTATCATCTCAACTTCTTGTTCTGTACTTGTAGCTTCTTTATCAAGAACTTCTCAGAATCACAACCTGTAACTTTTTATACCTATCATCTCAGCCTCTTGGTTCTGTTAATAACACTTATATCATACCTCATAAAACATTCATGCCAAATGTTTACTATAAAAGATGCGACTAAAGCTAAGCTAGTAGTTCTGAAAGAGGTAGCAAATAACATTGAACAGATTAATAGGGCTGATGTTGATGCTTTTCAAGACACTAGTAAAAGTAGAGTCTATGTGGGTGCAGAACTATCAAAGACTAATGAAGATTTTCTGTTATCTATGGAGTGGTTTAATTCAATATTCTTAGAGATAGTCACCATATCTTGTCTGTAAGTCACTTAACAATGCAAACGGAGAACTTTGAATTCAAATTCTATTTTTTTTCCATCGCTTGGTATCTTGTAACCATTCCAAAGAGGAAAAGATATTGCTATGATTCTTTATTGATGAATTCAAATGCGATCATGTTTACACTTCCCAGATATACAGGATATTGTTATCATAAATTGATGATGTGAAAATTGGATTTGTTAAATATTTATAACAGCTTACTATATACAATGACTTCAAGTTATGAAGTTAGAACCTTGAAGAGAAATACAATTGTTTGTTTTACATGTCGTAGAGAAATCAATATCACTAGCTAATAACACCCACCACTTCCGTTAAAAATACTAACCCCTCCCACTAAAATTTTATTGGTTTAAATAAAATTTTATTAATAATAATTATTTTTTAATTAAAAATCAAGAAGGTTTAATCATCATCTGTTGATATTGTAGGTTGTGATAGTTTTACGCTCTTACGAGCTAAATATCTTTCTTTAGCAGATATAGCAGTATCTTCATTTGTTTTTTAGCAAACAAACGTTGTGTTTCTTCCTCTTGACTCTCCTTCCTAAGTAACATTCTGGCTAAACTTTCATGAAGTCATTATCACTATGATCCATCTTGAGTTGTTTGTCATCATGTTTATGTGATAGATCTATGACAGTTCTCTAGATTCTTAATTATCTACAACATTAATTTATAACATCATTTTGAATGTCATCTCTACATTAATTGAGATAAATCTATTGTCTTATACTTTGTTGGTAAGGTTTATCACCACTGTGTATACAAAGATGAGTTTGGAGATCTTTGAAGGTTTAAATCTTTTTTCACAATAATGACATTGAGAAGGTTTAACCAGTTGATGATCTAAGACAAATTTTATTTACTATCATACAAGTTTGTTACACAGTAAATCTCACATTGGTCATGTTTATCAGTTGGTTTACAAACATTCGTTGCACATTACTCTAGAGCAGTAAATCCTTTCACAGTACCCTACATTTGTAAGCTTTATTACCAGTGTGTATTACTATATCATCTTTGGAGATTACTATTATTCTAAATCCTTTTCCACAGTACTCACATTGGTAAGCCTTACCATCTAAGTGTACACAATCTTTTTGATGTCACTATTAAAAGAAAATCTTTTTCCACAGTACTGACATTGGTACATGACTTCACCAGTAGTGTACCGAAGATGACAGTGACAATGTATTCTGTTAAACATCCTTTTTCACAGTACTGACATTGGTAAGGTATTTATCACCAGTGTGTATTGACAAGATGTTTGTGTAGACTTGGTAACTTAATAAATCCTTTTCCACAGTAATGACATTGGTAAGGTTTAGTTTTTAGTGTGAATACAAAGATATGTTTGGAGACTACTATTATGACTAAATCCTTTTTCCATTAGTTGGTAAGGTTATCCCAGTGTGTATACGAAGATGAGCTTGGAGATGATGATTATGACTAAATCCTTTTCCACAGTACTGACATTGGTAAGGTTTCATCACCAGTGTGTATACGAAGATGAGTTTGTAGATCACTTTTTGATTAAATCCTTTTCCACAGTAATGACATTGGTAAGGTTTATCACAGTTTGTATACGAAGATTCTCTTGGGAGATTACCATTATCATAAATTGCTCTTTTCCACAATACTGACATTGTAACTGATACAATTTATCACCAGCATGTTTACGAAGATGAGTTTGGAGATTACCAAAATTATGATTAAATCCTGCAAATCACTTTCAGTACTTGCACATTGGTAAAAAATTTATCACCAGTTTGTATATAAAGTTGACTATCATCGGAGATACTAAATTTATTCTGTACTAGAATTTTTTTCACAGTCTTGACAACTAGGTAAGGTTTTCTCTTGCATATTGTTCACCATACCATACATAGAGTTCTTTACCAGGATAGATACCATTCAATGACCGATAATAGATTTTACCATGTACTGACATTGCTACTAAATTCTGTTCATCTCCATTGCGAGCACAGTTAACAAATCGTAACCAATTACTTTGTTTATCTGATTGACCATCAATATAATAAACTCCTCACCAAAACGCTTCACCTGACAATAAATAATCACAATTTTGTTATTATTTTATACATTTCCCACATGTAGCTAGTATCTTCTCCTTTAGTGAGTCTTCTTTTATGACTTCCTTCCTTCATAAGGACCAAACCTAACTCACGTTTAGGTATAACTGTGGTAGCAAAAACACCCATACCATTGGGCTATCTTAGAAGGTTTGACAGTTAATTCAGATGGAACAATAACAGTAGTGTATTGTAGAGATGCTTCACGTGACCACTAGAAGGATCTAAAGTTAGTAAAGGTCCATGAACAGGACAGTCACCATGATGAATGATCACAGTCCTCACAATCTATAATGAAAGTTATATAGTTATCCATATTGATCTGAACTTACAGAGATATTCATCTTCATGATAGTTCATCTTCTCTGTATTCTTTTTGATGACTTAATCTCTTAGGATATTGTTCACTAACTGGACACTGAGGTACATCACCACTGTATTAAGATAAAAACATCATCAATACTGATATAATCTAACTTACACATCTTCAATATCAAATCCTTCAAAGTCTTCATATTCTTCATTATTATCATCTCCAAATAACTCAAAAAACTTATTAGACAACTTGCAATCAAGGCTCTCAAATGAAGGCTCCTCCCCCTCTACAGGTTTGTAATATTTCTTCTGCTGTGGTTTTTTTTGCTTCAAGGCTCTTGTAACTTGGTGATTTAAACACAAAAGAATGATGTCCATATTTTATTGACAAGTCTATTACCTTTCATGACATCATTAGGCTTTTTTCTTCATCACACAAGTCTCTAGAGCAGGTGTCCATTCATCTCCACTATCACTGCTACTATTACTACAATTACTATATTGTCTCCTTCTCCTTTTTCTAACTCTACTCTTCTTTTGGGACTTAACATCTAAACCTACACAATCTTTATGACTTTTTATCATACCATGTAATATTATTTTACCTAAAGTTTTCATGAGCTCAATATTCTTTTTCAACATTCTCCATTCTTCTCTTCTCATAGTCACATAATTCTTGCATTACATCTGCCATTTTGAACACTTCAGACTAGCTGGTAAACTTCGTCTCGAAGACAGAACGTTTTGCAAGGGGAGGAAATGTCTGGACAACTCGCATTCAAATCTGGGCAACTATGAATGTTATTATAGTTGAAGATCACAAGACTTCCTTCTACACGTGACACCTCGTGGTACTTTGTTTTGACGCTCCTACATCGACTGTGACTACATTCTATTTGAGTGTTTTTTAAAAGACATTTCAGAGGAGAAAGTTGTAGTCATTTTATTTATAAAGTTAGTTTTATTTGTATTTATCGTATTTATTTGTCCTTACAATCACATAATTTATAACAATGATAGTCATTGTATCTATATTACATCTAGTTTTGAATAACTCAGACTATTCTTGATAACACACCATTATAATATTTTTGTTAAAAAAAACTCCTTCCACTAAAACTCATTACTAAAATTTTATTGGTTCTAATCAAAAATAAATTAATTTTAAATTATTAATTAGAGAAAAATTAAAAGGTTTAAACATCTGTTTAATTGTAGGTTGTGATAGTTTTGCTCTCTTACAGCTAAATATCTTTCTTTAGCAGACATAGCAGTATCTTCATTTGTTCTTTTAGCAAACAAACGTTGTCTTTTCTCCTCTTGACTCTCCTCAACAACACTGCATGGCTACACTTTCAGGAAGATTATCACTATGATCCACCTTGAAGTTGTTTGTCATCATGTTCAGGTGATAAATCTGATGACAGTTCTCTCTAGATTCTTCATTATCTACTACATTATCAATAACATTATTTTGTAGTGTCATCCTCTACATCTTGAGATAATTCTATTGTCTTTATACTTTGTTTGTCCTCTTTTTTTTTACTTTTATTTCAGTTTTTGACATTGGCTTCTTATCAAGAATATTTTCGATAAAATTGATTTAATCATTTTGTTTAGTGACATCATTCAACTCTATTGTAAGATTAACATAATTATATTTAACAATCATTGTGACTACCTAAAAATCTTGTGATTAACTTTACCTAGAACCAAGTTGCTACTCTAGTTATCTCAAGAGGCAAGCATTCTGGGTGATAGATGTCACATGTAACCTGTGTAAGTTTTAGTTGAGTCATAGGTGACAACAATCTCTCATCACTAATGTAGTACCTTCAGTTGACTAAACTGAAGATAGGGAGATCCTCCTTATGATTAATGTGTATACTACTGCTATCTCAGCCTTTTATATTAAAGCCTTCATAAAACATTCATGTCAAATGTCTTGCTATAAAGATGAAACTAAAGGCTAAGCTAGTAAATCTTAAAGAGATAGCAAATAACATTGAACAGATTAATAGGGTTGATGTTGATGCTCTACAAGACACAGTAAAAGTAGAGTGTATGTGGGTGCAGAAACTATCAAAGGCTAATGAACATTTTCTATTATCTGAGGAGTACTAGTGGTTGAATGATAGCATTGTGAATTCATCACAAAAAGACTTACAGCAATATCTTTTCCTCTTTGCAATGGTTACAACATACCAATCTTGGACAAACTCTAGTATTTGATATTCAAAGGTTTCCATTTGTTCAAGTGTTACATACAGGATGTAATCATTGGGTGACTATATCTCCACATATGGATGTGACTTGGATTTATTGATATTTACGACAGCTTACCACCAACAATGAGTTCATTACTTGAAAAGAGAAATTCTGCAATTGTTTGTTTGCCATCCACTCATAGAGAAATCAATTTCAGGTATATATATATTATCTGTTTTTATTCACTAAGTTTCATTTTATCTTTATAGATATAGATATTGCCAGTCACAAGTTGGCTCATCTGATTGTGGTCTCTTTCCCTGACTTTTGTGTCAGTGATTGCTATGGGAGATGATCCAGGCAGATATACATTCGAGCAACATGATGATAGACCACTTACACAGCTGCTTAAATAAATAAACTTTTTTCAATTTTCCTACAAGGTATGTTGGTCAAAAAATCTATAAAATCACCAACATTATCTATATATACTGCAAAAGTCTGATGCTAGAGATCAAAGATTTAAAGATTATTCAGCGCAGTACATGTTCTGAGTGGTACTATATTGATGATACCTGCATACAAGTCTCGGAAGAGATCATCAAAGAAGATCATCTGTTTGGTTTGTGACAACTAGTACTGTGTGTTAAACTTTCTGTACAATGTTCTAGTTAATTTCAAAAGTGTATTACAGTTTTTAAAATATACTAGCATTATCAGTCCTCTAATTATAACTTAGACAAAATGATAATCATGATATCCTAGAATATTATCATTATAGAATGAAATATAACAAGTTATATTTTTATAGATTGAAATATATATAGCAAGACATTATATTGTCCTGGGATAAAATATTGCAAACCATTTTTTATATACTAGGATAAATATTGCAAGTCAATTTTTTTTGATAAATTTTGTGACAAAATCCTGCACTATTTTATCCTAGGATAAAAAATAGTTTGATATATTTTATCTGGTGGAACAAATTTTAGGACAATAGTTGTCATGGCAACACTGCTATCACTAGTTAGAGTTGTTACTTGACTTCACTCACTCCACTAACTACATTGTCATTGTATTCTGTTACTGTGCTCTGGAACTTGGAGACTAGTCATCCTGGAACTTTTCTCTATTGTCAATTCTTTGTTTAGTGTTGTTGCTATGGTAACTTAATCAAGTGATAATGAATAATGATTAGGAAAAATAATTAATTATTTTTAAGATGAACACAAACAACTTTGGAGACCACCATTATGATGAAATCCTTTTCCACAGTACTGACATTAGTAAGGTTTATCACCAGTGTGTATATGAAGATGAGTTTGGAGACTACTGCTTTGACTAAATCTACTTTTATCGAAACCACAGTACTGACATTGGTAAGGTCTAAGGTTTATCACCAGTGTGTATAAAACATGAGCTTGGAGATTACCATTATTACTAAATCTTTTCCACAGTACTGACATTGGTAAGGTTTATCACCAGTGTGTATACGAAGATGAGTTTGGAGATACTATTCATTACTAAATCTTTTCCACAGTACTGACATTGGTAAGGTTTATCACCAGTGTGTATACGAAGATGAGTTTGGAGATTACCATTCCAACTAAATCCTTTACCACAGTACTGACATTGGTAAGGTTTATCACCAGTGTGTATACGAAGATGAGTTTGGAGACTACCATTCCGACTAAATCCTTTTCCACAGTACTGACATTGGTAAGGTTTATCACCAGTGTGTATACGAACATGAGTTTGGAGATTACTATTTGATTAAATCCTTTTCCACAGTACTGACATTGGTAAGGTTTATCACCAGTGTGTATACGAAGATGAGTTTGGAGATTACTATTCACACTAAATCCTTTCCACAGTACTGACATTGGTAAGGTTTATCACCAGTGTGTATACGAAGATGAGTTTGGAGATTACCATTCTCACTAAATCCTTTTCCACAGTACTCACATTGGTAAGGTTTATCACCAGTGTGTATATGAAGATGTCTTTGGAGACTACCATTCTGACTAAATCCTTTTCCACAGTACTGACATTTGTAAGGTTTATCACCAGTGTGTATACAAAGATGTTTGCGGAGATTAGTCTTATTACTACATCTTTTTCCACAGTACTGACACTGGCAAGTTTTATCACAAGTGTGTACACAAAGATGTTTTTGGAGATCACCATTCTGATTAAATCCTTTTCCACAGTAATGACATTGGTAAGATTTATCACCCATGTGTATAGGAAGATGTTTTCGGAGACTACCATTATGACTAAATCCTTTTCCACAATACTGACAGTGGTAAGGATTATCACCAGTGTGTATATGAAGATGAGTCCTCAATGATGACTTACAAGAAAGTTTCTTCCCACAATAATCACACATGTTATCTGGATTCTCAATTAGAAGTTTTATCATTGGAAATGAGCCTTTTTTATTTTTTTTTTTCCTTTTACATCAAGTTGCTCATGTTTACGAATGTGGTCTTGTAACTGATACAATTCACACAAAACTTTCTTGACATTTTTTGACAAGTAAAACATTGAGGATTAGCAGCAAGACAATTAGGATTATGTCGAAGATGCAAATCAAAATTGGCTTTCAAAACAAACTACTTCCACAATTTTTGCAATTATAAAGTTGACAATCATCTAAAAATAGATAGTAAATTTTATTTCTGCCAAAAGAATTACTTAACCTTCTTCAAAACTAGCTGTAATCCCAAGTTCTCTTGCATATTGTTCACCATACCATACATAGAGTTCATTACCAGGATAGATATGCTTGAATGAGCGATAATAGATGTTACCACGATACTGAAAAGCTATTAAATTCTGTTCATCTACATTGCGAGCACAGTTAATAAATCGTAACCAATTACTTTGCTTATCTGATCGACCATCAATATAATATGACCCCTCTCCATACACTTCACCTAAATAATTTATAAAATTAATCACTTTTTTATTATTTTATTACAGTACCTCCCACATGTAGCTAGTATCTTCTCCTTCAGTGAGCTCTTCTTTTTAACACTCTCCTTCCTTCATAAGGACCAAATCTAACTCCACGAGGTATAAACTGTGTAGCAAAAATACCCAGACCAGCATTGGCTATCTTAGAAGGTTTAACAGTTAATTCAGATGGAACAAATACAGTAGTGTATTGTAGAGATGCTTCATCATGACCACTAGAAGGATCTAGAGTTAGTAAGGGTCCATGAACAGGACAATCACCATGATGAATCTCCTCACAGTTGTCACAAACTAATAATACAAGTTTTAAAAGTAACCGTATTGATACTAAACTTACAGAGATATTCATCTTCATCAGATAGTTCATCTTCTCTGTATTCTTTTTGGTGAATTAATCTCTTAGATATCGTCACTAACTGGACACTGAGGTACATCACCACTGTATTAAGAAAAAAACATCAGCAATACTGATATAATCTAACTTACACATCTTCAATATCAAATCCTTCAAAGTCTTCATATTCTTCATTATTATCATCTCCAAATAACACAAAAAAAACTCATTAGACAACTTGTAATCAAGGCTCTCAATTATAGGTCCTCCCCTTTTTAAATTTAAAGGTTTGTAAAATATCTTCTGCTGTGGTTTTTGCTTTTTTCAAGACTCTCGAGACTTGATGATCCTACCATTATAAAGAGATAGTACAACATTACATCTGCATCAAATACTTACCACATGTTTTCCTATATTACACTGTATTACTACTGGAACAAAATGTTATTAAATCCATATTTATATATATATATTATTACCTCTCATGTCTTTTGTTTTTTTTTTTCATCACACAAGTCTCTAGATCAGGTGTCCATTCATCTCCACTATCATTGCTATTATTACTACAATTACTATATCGTCTCCTTCTCCTTTTTCTAACTCTACTCTTCTTTTGGGACTTAACATCTAAACCTACACACAATCTTTATGACTTTTTATTTACCATGCAATATAGTATTTTACCTAAAGTTTTCTTGGGTTCAATATTCTTCTCTAGTCTTCTCATCTCATACTCGCATAATTGTTCCGTTACATGTGCCATTTTGAACACCTCAGGCTAGCTGATAAACAAAATAACAGCCACTATTTCCGTTAAAAATACTAGCCCCTCCCACTAAAATTTTATTGGTCTTACCAAAAAAGTAATAATAATTATTTTAATTACAGTTAAGAGGATCATCTGTTGAAATGGTAGGTTGTGATAGTTTTGCTCTTTTACGAACTAAATATCTTTCTTTAGCAGACATAGCAGTATCTTCATTTGTTAGCAAACAAACGTCGTCTTTTTTCCTCTTGACTCTCCTCAACAACAGTTGGCTAGATTCAGGAAGATTATCACTATGATCCATCTTGAGTTGTTTTGTCATCATGTTCAGGTGATAAATCTGATGACAGTTCTCTAGATTCTTCATTATCTACTACATTATTTATAATATCATTTTGAGTTTCATGCTCTATGTCTTGGAATAATTCTATTGTCTTTATACTTTGTTTGTCCTCTTTTTGTTTTTTACTTTTATTTCAGTTTTACTATTGCAATCTTCTAATTAAATTGATACTTGTTACTAAATTAACAACTTTATACGTAACTAACTTTCTTTGGAGAGAACCAAGTTGATACTCATCTAGTTGACTAAGTTGAGATAGCCAAGCATCACTGGGTGATAGACGTCATTAATAACTAACAGCCTTCCATTAATTATCATTATTTTATACAGGAGGATATTATACTCTAACAGGTCAAAGAAAATCCTTGTTTGAGAATGTGAAGAAAATATAGAAGTAGTACTGTAGAAATAAAAAAGAACAATATTGTGTCAGATATATACATGATATATTACATGTTTTTTTACTACATACAATTGTAACATTGTAACATTATTGTGAAATTTATTTATTCATTTAGAGTGTCATCCTCTACATGTTGAATAATTCTATTGTCTTTAGACTTTGTACTCTTTTATTTCAGTTTGTTAAGAGAGGCCAAACATCACTGGATGATAAACATTGTATAGACACTGTGTAAATTTTAGTTGAGAGACCATCTTTGAGCAGTGACAACAATCTCTATCAATGATGTAGTACCTTCAGTTAACTGAACTGTTTTCACTTGAAGCATCTCCCTAGAATTGGTAAATCATTCTGGTGCTCCAATGTCACTTGACTGTGACAATTCTTCTAAATCACATTAGGCCTAGATTCTGATGTTGTCATTAGGCCTAGATTCTGTTGTTAAGACTCTCTTTTATCTTCGGAGTTTCATCTAATGATACTTTCACAGTAAATTATAACTTTCATTCATCCACACCTATTTACTTTCATTTTATTATATCACCATCCCCTGCCATTCTCCTATATTATCACCTTCTTTACCACCTCCATCTCTAAATTCTTCACCCCTCACTTTATCATTGTAACCTTTAGTATCATCTCAATTTCTTGGTGTTTCTGTATCTAAAGTTTTTTAATAACAATTTTCTTCATTATGACAACCTGTGACTTTATTTATTCCACTCATAGAGAAATCAATTTCAGGTATATATATCTTATCTGTTTTTTTATTCACTAAGTTTCATTTTATTTTTATAGATATAAATATTGCCAGTCACAAGTTGGCTCATCTGATTGTGGTCTCTTTCCCATGACTTTTGTGTCAGTGATTGCTATGGGAGATGATCCAGGCAGATATACATTTGAGCAACGAATGATGATAGACCACTTACACACATACAGCTGCTTAAAATCAAGAAGCCTTTTTTCTTCATGGTCAAAAGTCCATAAATCACCAACATTGTAAAAATACTAATATTATATAATATACTGCCTTCCATTAATTATCATTATGTTATACAGGAGTATGTTATAGTCATTATTGATACTCTAAATACTCAAAGAAAAATCCTTGTTTGAGAATGTGAGAAAATATAGAAGTAGTACAGTAGAAATAAAAAGATCAAAATATCATCAAAAACATTCAATTCCACTAAAGTTTGAAGTTGGAGTCAAAGTTCTGAAAAAGGATTTCTTATGCAAAACAAGAAGGGAGGCTGTATGGATCACTAATGGCTAGGACTATATGAATTTATAAAAGATATCATCAAGGCTTTTTCACTAAAAGTGTATAGTGGTTAGATTATTAAATGAATCCATGGTGCCCACTTGAAAGTCTATTTACACCTACAAATTGTAGCAATCTCCTATCACTTTCCTATCCAGATGATCACTCAGATGTACTTCCATAGGTATCACTATTTCAAATTAAACACTAATCCACATGCTTTGTCATTAAATTATTCTGGTGTTCCAATGTCATGTTTCTTCTAAATCTGTTGTCATTAGATGATGTTTCAAAACTCTCTTTTATCTTGTTATTAGGCCTAGATTATGATGTTGAACGACTCTTTCATCTTTTTAGAGTTTGCATCAAAATGATACTTTCACAGTAAATTATATATATATAACTTTCATTCATCCACATATTTACTTTCCTATTACTATATCACCATCCCCTGCCATTTCTCCTATATACCACCTCTTTACTATCTCTATGGCCACCTCTAAATTTCCACCTGTCACTTTGTCATTATAACCATTTAGTATCATCTCAAACTCTTGTTTCTGTACCTCTAGCTACTTTCTCGCAACCTTCTTCATTATCACAACCTGTGACTTTTTTACTGTCATGGTGCAACCCTCTTTACCATCTCAGCCTCTTGGTTCTGTAAATAAACACTTATCATCACAGCCTTCATAAAACATTCATTTCAAATATCTTGCTATAAAGATGAAACTAAAGGCTAGTAAGCTAGTAAGTCTGAAAGAGGTAGCAAATAACCTTGAACAGATTAATAGGGCTGATGTTGATGCTCTACAGACACAGTAAAAGTAGAGTCTATGTGGGTGCAGAAACTATCAAGGCTAATGAAGATTTTCTGTTATCCATGGAGTGGTTTAATGATATATTGTGGAGATAGTCACCATATCTTGTATGTAACACTTGAACAATGCAAACGGAGAACTTTTGAATATCAAATGCTAGAGTTTGTCCAAGATTGGTATCTTGTAACCATTCCAAAGAGGAAAAAGATATTGCTATTATTCTTTGTGATGAATTCACAATGCTATCATTCAACTACTTCCCAGATAACAGGAAATGTTATCACAAATGATGATGTGACCTTGGATTTGTTAATATTTATAACAGCTTACCATCTACAATGACTTCATCAGTTTGAAGAGAAATTGCTACAATTGTTTTGTTTTCCACCCACTCGTAGGAGAAATCAATATCAGGTATATTAAACAGCTTACTACTTCCGTTAAAAATACTACCCATCCACTAAAATTTATTGGTTCTTACTTTTATTAATAATAATTATTTTTTAATTAAATATTATGAAGAGTTTATTCATCATCTGTTGATATTGTAGGTTGTGATAGTTTTGCTCCTCTTACGAGCTAAATATCTTTCTTTAGCAGACATAGCAGTATCTTCATTTGTTCTTTAGCAAGCAAACATTGTGTTTCTCTCCTCTCGACTAGTACTCTGCTCGACATCACAGGCTACACTTTCATGAAGATTATCACTATAATTCATCTTGAGTTGTTTGTCATCATTTTTATGTGATAAATCTGATGACAGTTCTCTAGATTCTTCAATATCTACTACATTATTTATAACACCATTTTGAGTGTCATCCTCTACATCTTGAGATAATTCTATTGTCTTTATACTTTGTTTGTCCTCTTGTTTTTATTTTTGCTCAAACCAGCATTGGGTAATCTTAGAAGGTTTAACAGTTAATTCAGCTGCTTTGAGATTCTTGTAAGTTGATGATCTACATACAAATTTTATTTACAAGTTTGTTACCTCTCATGACATCAGTTGGTTTTATCTTCGTTGCACAAGTCTCTAGAGCAGGTATCCATTCATCTCCCCTATCACTGCTACTTTACTACTACAATTACTATATCATAATTCTTCTCCTTTTTCTAACTCTGACTCTTCTTTTGGGCCTTAACATCTAAACCTACACAATCTTTATGACGTCAATAAAAAAAGAAACACTGCTATCACGGTTAGAAGTGTTTACATGACTTCACTTAGTCCACCAGCTAAAGGGACAATGTATTCTGTTAAAGGGCTTTGGAACTTGGGACAACTTGCCCTGAAGATATTTTAACTCCTCTAGATCTGTATTGACAATTGTTTGTGTGTAGTGTTGTTAGTATGGTAACTTAATAAAAGTGATAATAAATAAAATTTAGACCAAAATAATTAGTTTTTAGATTGAATACAAAAATATGTTTGGAGACTACCATTCAGACTAAATCATTTTCCATTAGTAAGGTTTCCCAGTGTGTATACGAAGATGAGCTTGCAAATGATGATTATGACGAAATCCCTTTCGACAGTACTGACATTGGTGAGGTTTATCGCCAGTGTGTATAGAAACATGAGTTTGTAGATTACTGCTTTGTTTAAATCCTTTACCACAGTACTGACATTGGTAAGGTTTATCACCAGTGTGTACACGAAGATGTCTTTGGAGACCACCATTATCCCTAAATTCTTTTCCACAATACTGACATTGGTAAGGCTTATCACCAGTGTGTATACGAAGATGAGTTTGGAGATTACCATTATGACTAAATCCTTTTCCACAGTACTGACATTGGTAAGGTTTATCTCCAGTATGTATATGAATATGTCTTTGGAGATCACTATTTGTACTAAATCCTTTTTCACAGTAGTGACATTGGTAAGGTTTATCACCAGTATGTACACGAAGATGATTTTGGAGATTACCATACTCACTAAATCCTTTTCCACAGTACTCACATTGGTAAGGTTTATCACCAGTGTGTATACAAAGATGTCTTTGGAGAACTACTAGTATGACTAAATCCTTTTCCACAGTACTTACATTGGTAAGGTTTATCACCAGTGTGTACACGAAGATGATTTTGTAGACTACCATTATCCCTAAATCCTTTTCCACAATACTGACATTGGTAAGGCTTATCACCAGTGTGTATACGAAGATGTCTTTGAAGATTACCATTCTGACCAAATACTTTTCCACAGTATTGACATTGGTAAGGTTTATCTCCAGTGTGTATACGAAAGATGTGTCCTCAATGATGACTTACAAGAAAGTTTCTTTCCACAATAATCACACATGTTATCTGCATTATTAACTAGCAGTTTCATCATTGGAAATGAGTTCTTTCTTATGATTTCTTTCTTTTACATCAAGTTGCTCATGTTTACGAATGTGGTCTTGTAACTGATATAATTCACAAAAACTTTCTTGACATTTTTGACAAGTAAAACATTGAGGATTAACAGCAAGACAATTAGAATTAAGTCGAAGATGCAATTAAAATGGGCTTTCAAAACAAAACTACTCCCACAATTTTTGCAATTATAAAGTTGACAATCATCTAAAAATAAATAGTAAATTTTATTCTGCCAAAAGAATTACCCTACCTTCTTCAAAACTAGCTGTAATCCCAAGTTCTCTTGCATATTGTTCACCATACCATACATAAGTTTCATTACCAGGATAGATATGCTTGAATGAGCGATAATAGATGTTACCATAATACTGAAAAGCTATTAAATTCTGTTCATCTACATTGCGAGCACAGTTAACAAATCGTAACCAATTACTTTGATTATCTGATTGACCATCAATATAATATGACCTCTCTCCAATACGCTTCACCTAAATAATTTAAAAATTAATTCTTTTTTATTATTTTATTACAGCACCTCCCCATGGTAGCTAGTATGTTCTCCTTTAGTGAGCTCTTCTTTTAACACTCTCCTTCCTTCATAAGGACCAAACCTAACTCCACGAGGTATAAACTGTGTAGCAAAAACACCCAGACCAGCATTGGCTATCTTAGAAGGTTTAACAGTTAATTCAGATGGAACAAATACATTAGTGTATTGTAGAGATGCTTCATCATGACCACTAGAAGGATCTAGAGTTAGTAAGGGTCCCATGTACAGGACAGTCACCAAGATGAATTTCCTCACAGTTGTCACAACTAGTAACAAAAGTTATAGAAGTAACCATATTGATATTGAACTTACAGAGATATTCATCTTCATCAGATAGTTCATCTTCTCTGTATTCTTTTAGTTGAATTAATCTTTTAGGATATCGTTCACTAACTGGACACTGAGGTACATCGCCACTGTATTAAGAAAAAAACATCAGCATATTGATATTATCTAATTTACACATCTTCAATATCAAATCCTTCAAAAGTCTTTATATTCTTCATTATTATCATCTCCAAATAACTTGAAAAACTATTAGACAACTTGCAATCAAGGCTCTCAATGAAGGCTCCTCCCCCTCTACAGGTTTGTAATATTTCTTCTGCTGTGGTTTTTTTCGCTTTAAAGCTCTTGTAACTTAGTGATTTAAACACAAAAGAATGATGTCCATATTTTATTGACAAGTCTATTACCTCTCGTCCTTTGTTTTTTTTCTTCATCACACAGTCTCTAGAGCAGGTATCCATTCATCTCCACTATCACTGCTACTATTACTACAATTACTATATCGTCTCCTTTTCCTTTTTCTAATTTTACTCTTCTTTTGGGACTTAACATCTAAACCTACACACAATCTTTATGACTTTTTTTTTTTTTTTTTTTTTTTTTTTTTTTTTTTTTTTTTTTTTTTTTTTTTTTTTTTATTTCATCTTGACCATCAATAGTATTTTACCTAAAGTTTTCATGAGTTCAATATTCTTTTCAACATTTTCTAGTCTTCTCTTCTCATAGTCACATAATTCTTGCATTACATCTGCCCTTTTGAACACTTCAGACTAGCTGGTAAACTTGTCTCGAAGACAAACGTTTCTGCAAAGGGATTGAATGTCTGGACAAACTCGTATTCAAATCTGGGCAACTATGAATGTTATTATAGTTGACGATCACAAGACTTCCTTCTACACGTGACCACCCCTCGTGGTACTTTGTTTTGACGCTCCTACACTCGAGATATTACTCTGTCTAGTTTGAGTGTGTGAACAAAAAGACATTTGAGAGGAGAAAGACGTTGTAGTCATTTTAATTTATAGCAGTCTTGATGTATTTGTATTTATTTATTAAGTCCTGAAAAAAGAAAATATCTGTAAAGAATGGGTACAGCTGGTTTGAAGTGAGGACCAATGCTCAAGTTATTAAGCTAGGATTAACTACCTTCGACGAGACATACATTACTATTGGCAGTACTAGCTATCAGGGAATCCTAGTGAGTTGGTAGGATCACATGGGCAACATAATAATAAGAAAATATGGACAAAGGGTAAAATGAATGGATGAATATTTACTAAACTGGGTATGGAAATAATGGAAGTCATTGTCAGTAGAACGGAGACTGCAAGCACACCATTTTTTAAAATTAGATTCTCAATATCACACTGACCAGTTTTACTGACAACCCTTCCAAGTAATTTTAATAGATATAAAATTTTAAAAAATGTGTATTGCCCAAACGATCCCTCCTCACTCACCTACTGGGGCTTCCACTTAGGCTTCAGGATTCCCTGCTATTGCTAGCTGGGACCACCACCGTTGGCCTGGTAACCTTCGAGGTACTCCATTATATTGTTACTGTGCTCGGATTATCTGGACTAGTCATCTGGAATACTAACTTAACTTCTCTAGATCTGTAGTGTCTATTGTTTGTTGTAGTAGTGTTATTACTATGGTAACTTAATAAAGTCTAATGTT
>NW_024533773.1:0-32030 GCF_016097555.1 Gigantopelta aegis | reverse complement strand
TAATACTACATATGGGAAGTGTATACGAAATGTGGTTCTCACATCCAAATCTTTTTTATACTCAAGCCTATATCCAGGTATATCATAAATAATCAAATCATTTTTTTACTACACAAATTTTTATACAGGCTGTAGGCATGGATAGAAGTGTCTGGCACTTTCAAGATGACCAATTTCAGATGAAGTAATTCATGTTGATTTCAATTACGAAGCTGGACAAATGCCTTCCTTGGACCATAAAATGTTGAGCTCAGGTCCTTATAAAGTTAAGATGATTGGTGGAATCACTGTTGAAGGTTCAAAAATTAACTGTACTTTGGAAATTTATGATCCAAGGAAATAATAATGAATTGTGATTCCAAATGTTGAAAAAAAGAGTCCAAAGCCAGTACAAATAGAGACTAATGTTTTCCAGCTAATTTTTTGGTTTTCTTATCATTTCAGCATCCTGTCACGACCACAGTGGCCAGTTGCAATGTGAGCTTGCTGATGATGTCGTAGGTGCTATTACAAACACATTAAAGGAAGTGTGAACTGCTCTGAAACTATGTATGATAAATCCTTAGAGTAGTCATCAAAGCTATGGGATGTGGGTTACACAGATTTCTTTGATTGGAAACACTATTGACACCTCAACCTGTGTAAGACTACATTAAAGGAAGTATTAACTGCTCTAAGACTACATTAAAGGAAGTATTAAAGGAAGTATAAACTGCTCTGAACTATGATAAATCCTCAGAGTAGTCATCAAAGCTATGGTATTATTTCCAGTTTCATCAAAGATGTCTCATTGTGGTGATTGTTCATGAAAATCTGTAATAAAGAATTGTGTACAGATATTAAAACTAATCGTATATTTATGAATAAACGTCCTTACAATACTTAAACAATGCTGAATTTCTACCAATATATCACATTCAGTGATTTTGCAAAATAACAAGAGCCTCATTTCAGTGATTTCATGAAATCACTAGAAATTTTAGTGAATTTATGAAGTCCCTAAGTGAAAATAGTGATTTCACAAACTCCCTGAAAGTTTCAGGGATTTCACAAATCCCTATTTAGA
The DNA here is from genome assembly GCF_016097555.1 of Gigantopelta aegis. NCBI lineage: Eukaryota > Metazoa > Mollusca > Gastropoda > Neomphalida > Peltospiridae > Gigantopelta > Gigantopelta aegis. The sequence goes on along the minus strand of NW_024533773.1, from coordinate 30,964 downwards.
CAATCTTACTGTAACATATATATATAGGTCTCATTTTATATTAGGTACATATTTAACAATTTTTTTTTGCTTAAGCTAACATTAATATAACAGTAAAAATACTTAACTAAAATACTTAACTAAGCCAGGAGATTGCACAGTGTATATTATTAGAGTTATTCATCTGAGTGTATGTCACAACAAATAAGACAATACTGCAAAAGTCAATCCTAATTCACAGGTCTATTACGCTGAGTCATAACAATCTTCATCAACAGCAGTTCTGAAAGCAAAAAAAAGCTGAGATGTCCAAAACTTAACATGAGATTGCACACTGTATTTTGTGATAGTTATTCAACTCTTGTGAGTGTTATCATCAGAGTGTATGTGAAAATAAAAAAAAAACAATACTGCAGAAGTCATTCTGATTATACAACCATATTGTATATAATGGTATTTTGATAATTAGAGATAGCCAACTTGATAGGTTTCAATCTTAAATTTTAAAGATGACTGGTGCTTTCCTTTGTTTTGCGTAACAGTTACAGTGGTTGGCAGAAGAAAGTGATGTCTCCAAAGTAGAAACAGTAACATCTTTCCTCTAATGTTATTGCTGCATGATTATACCTGGGATATAAACAGAGAAACTAAGTGAACTGTTTTATTACTACATCAGCTGATCTTCCTAACTAACCTGAGCACTATAGGCCTGAGCTCAACTTTCTAGATGTAAGGGAGGGCTTTTGTCCAGGTTTGTAACAAAAATTAACCTGAATATTTTCACCTGAAACTAAAATCTGAAAGTACTAGATGCTGAACTTTAGCCAGAAACCTATTACAAAGTAATGTAATAAATTCATTTTTTATAATAAATCTCTATAAAACTTAAGTATTTATTACATTTGAAGACACTTTCATATGGAACCATGCATGATTACGTGCATGGTTCCATCCATATGAAAGTGTACGTGCAGCACGTACATCCGTTTACCCACAGATAATTGACGTAACACATGACCGGAGGTTAATCTAAACTATATACAGTGACAGTTAACATAAGTCCTTGTAGACTTTTTAAAGAAAACTATATATATGATGACTGTCATATTTACAAACGAGTAGTTCTCATCTTTATTTGTGTACTGGTATGTCTTTGGCGAAGGTTCTACCAATATAATAACTTCTGTGTAAAAAGCTCTCAACTCTACTAACTTGTACATTACAAATTATTATTAAATTTTGCTTCTAATAAGTTTACAGTCATACATTCAATAGAAACAAGTAATAATTGACACTATATAGGTAATAGTCCAACTACTAACCACTATGAAGGAATTAACATGCTAGTTTAGTAAGTAGAGGAAATACTAAGTTCATAATTTTGGTACCAAATCAAAAATTAAATAATAAAATATTGAGGGTGTTACCATTGGTCATCAGTAATGATATCATTGTGGTGATAGGAATATCATAGTATAGGTAAATCCAGTGACATTATATGCACTTTAAGCTGATTATGTTAATGTTATTATATATATTATATATAGGAAGTACAATATGTATAGGATTATATATATGGTCTCAGAGTCAATGAACTTACATGTCCAATTATAGAACTAGCATTTCCTGGAATAATCATAATAAGCAAAAATTATATATTTAATAGAAATTTCTTGGAAATGAATTCATACATTGTCTTCAAAGAGCTCTATTGTATATAGTATATACTATGACCATGTGAAAATGTAAGACTTACAAGTTTGTTAATTGTACTTGTTAGGGGCTTCTATATGAGTATTCTGAGAATAAAACCATTTAAACATATGGATAATTATAATTCTTATAATCAAACTTCAACAATCTTTGAATGTGTAATGTACTATAATATCAGTAGTCCAATTCAGGTAATAAATATTTTATGACTCTAACCTCCCTGGTCTACTCACATCAATGAAACCTGTTTCTAAGGCCAAGAAACTGCTTGGCCACATCTGTCGTCAATTTTACTATAACTCTTCTTATTCTGTTCTTATTAAATTGTACTTGACAATAATCCTTCCCATCATTATGTACAGCTTGTCTGTTTGGGATCTTATATTCCATTCCTAACATCAATAAGTAGGAAAAAGTTCAATATTTTGCCCTAAAACTCTGCAGTAAAAATTGGACCTCTAATTATCCTCTACTTTTACAACTCTTCAATCTTCCTTCTCTATCCTCCTGTAGAACAACATCCAAGCTTGTCCTTTTATATAAGTTCATCTTTAGTAAGCTCTACATTCCTGCTGGCTCTTTTTCATTTCAAAACCAGTCCTCTTATAATTTTACATTTCTTCCCATCCTTTAAACCTGAATCTGCTTTTCTCTCAGATCTTCTACTACTCTTAACTCCTTCCTTCCCAGTGCTATTTCCTTGTGAATTCCCTTCTCTCACACTCAAAGATCTCAACTCTGCAAGTCAGTTCAAGCAAAATATTACTTATTTACTTTAAAATTATCAGAAATATAGCATACATGTTGTTCATATATATTCATTTGTTCATCTGTTAATATCATCACTCTTCATAAATCATTCACTTCCTATTTCATTTTTTTTTGATGCTTTTCATATTAGCTTTGCTATTGAGTGTCTTTTGTGTTTTAATAAAAAAAGAAATTGTTTCAATAGATATATCTGCAGTGATGGATGGCTTCATAAATGTAAATAGCTGTTTAGTAAACTACTAGTTACAGGTACACACACTTAAGCTGATTATGTTAATGTTATTATTAACTTAATATATATTGTATATAAACTACACTAGAGTCAATCAATTACATGTCTGGTGACCAATGGAAACACACTCAATATTTTGGTATATTGTTATTAAGTTTTTGGTAATTTATTTCAACAGTACTTCTGAAGAGAAAGAGTGCAGGCTTAGACCTCTCGAAATATATATATAGTATAACTCTTATTATATATATAATATTATATGCAAGTTAATAATAATAGTATCTTTAATTAACCAACTAGACTGCTACAAGTAGACAGTACCAAACCACATGTAAATATTGTATTAATAATTAAATTTATGGAATGTAATTATATTGTTCAAGTTTGATTCTAAGAATTATGATTATCTATATGTTTTGAATGGTTTTAATCTCAGAATACTCATATAGAAGCCCTTAACAAGTACTGATTTCAAAGTTGTAAGACTTACAATCTCAACATGGTCATAGTATATAGTATATACAATACAACTCTTTGAAAGAGAAGTATGAATTCATTTCCAAGAAAATATCTATTAAATATATGAATTTGCTTATTATGATTATTCCAGGAAATGCTAGTACTATATGGAGGGCAGCTGTTGCTTTTACTATAACTATGAAACCTATCACATATTGCTGTTTGGCCAGCTGTAACCATATGGGAAGCTGTCTGTAAGGTATATAAAGACTTTTCTTAGCTCAGATTTTAGATCAGTCAAGAGTCTTTCTACAGATTAAATCAATCTTCAACTCGCAATCAACAGTCTTCAATTGAACGAATCATGAGTAGTAATTATTACGGTAATTATTTTAACAACATGTGTGTCTGACTTAGTGTTACTTCTTCATAGAATATAATATTACTGTCTTAAGCAAGATAGGTAAGATAATACCAATTACATATGGAAGTGTATACGAATGGTGGTTCTCACATCCAAATCTTTTTTATACTCAAGCCTATATCCAGGTATATCATAAATAATCAAATCATTTTTTTACTACACAAATTTTTATACAGGCTGTAGGCATGGATAGAGTGTCTGGCACTTTCAAGATGATAATTTCAGATGAAGTAATTCAGGTTGATTTCAATTACGAAGCTGGACAAATGCCTTCCTTAAACCATATAAATGTTGAGCCCAGGTCCTTATGAAATTAAGATGATTGGTGGAATCACTGTTGAAGGTTCAAAAATTAACTGTACTTTGGAACTTTATGATCCAAGGAAATAATAATGACCTGTGATTCGAAATGTTGAAAAAAAGAGTGCAAAGCAGTACAAATAGAGACTAATGTTTTCCAGCTAATTTTTTTGGTTTTCTTTATCATATAGGTCTTCATTTTTTATTATGTACATATTTAACAATTTTTTTGCTTAAGCTAACATAATAATAACAGTAAAATACTTAACTAAAATACTTAACTAAGCCAGGAGATTGCACAGTGTATATTATTAGAGTTATTCATCTGAGTGTATGTCACAACAAATAAGACAATATTGCAAAAATCAATCCTAATTCACAGGTCTATTACGCTGAGTCATACCAATCTTCATCAACAGCAGTTTTGAAAGCAAAAAAAAGCTGAGATGTCCAAACCTTAACATGAGATTGCACACTGTATATTGTGAGAGTTATTCATCAGAGTGTATGTGAAAATAAAAAAACACAGTACTGCAGAAGTCATTCTGATTATACATCCTTATTGTATATAATGATGGTTGATAATTAGAGATAACCAAACTTGATAGGTTTCAATCTTAAATTTTTAAAGGTGACTGGTGCTTCCTTTGTTTTGCGTAACAGTTACATTGGCTAGCAGAAGAAAGTGATGTCTCCATAGTAGAAAACAGTAACATCTTTCTTCTAATGTTATTGCATGCAGGATTATACCTGGGATTTAAACAGAGAAACTAAGTGAAACTGTTTTATTACTACATCAGCTGATCTTCCTAACTAACCTGAGCAATATAAGGACCTGAGCTCAACTTTCTAGATGTAAGGGAGAACTTTTGTTTAGGTTTGTAACAAAAATTAACCTGAATTTTTTCACCTGAAACTAAAATCTTGAAAGTACTAGATGCTGAACTTTAGCCAGAAACCTATTACAAAGTAATGTAATAAATTCATTTTTTATAATAAATTTCTAAAAAACTTTTAGTATTTATTACGTTTGAAGACACTTTCATATGTAACCATGCATGTATTGTTGCAATCGAACTGTTTAAGGCAGTAATATGAAATGTTACATACAAATAAAAAAATATCTCAGGCACACATATTATTAAAATAATTACTGTAATATTCACTGCTCATACGTTTTTTCAATAGAAATCAGTTTATATTACTATGAGCTGAAGAGGGATTATAATCTGTAGAAAGTCATTTCAAAAAATCAACTAAGAAATATCTTTTATACCCTAATGAGAGCTTCCCTCCCATTTATGCTGCTGGCTAACAGCAATAGGTGATAAATTTCATATCATATAGCTATAGAAAATAAAACTGATGCTCTGCATATATGTTTGAATTACGTTGGCCAACAGAAAATGGCACAAGATTTCCTAAGTAGACAAAGCAATAGCTGCCCTCTATTTATTTGCATGTTGATACCTTGTGTATAAACGAAGTAGATAAATGATATGTTTATATGTTATAGGTAGTGTGTTAACAGGAGTTAGGAAAAGCTGCTCAGGTTCCTATATTTTAAATTATTGTACAAAGTTAATGGAAAAAGCCAATACCGTTCCAAAATAGACAATGCAATATCACTCCATTTAGAGGCAGCTACATAAACATCATCTCCAAATAATATTAGTTCTAATGAGATAAATTGTTATGGTACTTTTTATACATTGAATTCTATAATAAAGTAATAATTTATCAGGTACCGTAATCTGGTATACATGAAGTCATATAAAGTTATAAAATACGCAAATAGTCACTTATTCCAACCTTTTCATCAAAATTAATTAATTTTGGTTTGGTTTGTGGTTTGTGAAGTAAGCTCATTTATGACTGGAAGTCACAAAGTGCCATCTCTGCAAACTTGAATGGTGAGTTCACTATAACTAATTATAAGCAATAACCTTTCAAATAAATAAAAAAAAACTAAACCAGTGAAAGAGAGAAGGAGAGAGAGTGAAAGTTAGTGCATGTAAGGTGTGTGTGCTGATGTGTGTGAGAAAGAATGAAAGAGAGAATGTGCCACTTTTCACAAAACTTTGAGGCTCTTCAAGCTGAAATGAGATTGTGTCAAGACACTGAAGGCTCTAGCTATTTAATATCTTTTCATTTTTATCAATCTACATAAATAGATATCATCTATTAGTGATATACTTAGAGTAAAACAGGGGAAGGCAATAGACAAGGCAACAGTTGTCCTAGTTAGTGCTATCCTATATAATACTAATAATTACATCTGTCTAAAAAGAGAAGGTGATTGATTTTCTATCTAGATAAGATAGCAGCTGCCATTTCATTACTGGTTAGTATCTAGAGTCCAAAAAAGTTGAATAGGCAATATAGATTTCTTAAATAGGCCACAGTTATTCAGCCTCCTAGTGTTGACAATGGCTTACATCTATCAAACAAATTCAAAGCTTTCCTCCATTATACTGTTAATAACTACAGGTGGTCATCAGAAAGTGATAGATATCATTTTAAAACTAATAAGACAACAGATCAGATGCAAACACAGGTCATCAACAGGAAAAATGTGGAAATTTCTTGGAGGTAACAGCTGGTCTCTAATGGCTGTTGATACAGGTAGTGCAAACAGCTGAAACTAGATGATATTTTTCACAAATACAACAAGTATATCAGGAGTAGATGATATCTGCTTATGTATATTGGTAAAAATACAGAAATGTTAACATAACTAGATTCTTAAGCAGCTCTATATTGACATGATCTCCTTCATTTCATTTTAGCTTGCAGAAATTTAAAGATTAGGAGAGTGTTTATAAGCTTTGTCTTTCTCTCTCTCTCTCTCTCCCACTCATCACACACAAATATACTCTCTGAATTTTTTATGGTTTGGACATCTCAGCCTGTCCTTTTGTTTTCAGAACTGGTGTTGATGAAGATTGTTATGTCTCGGTGTAATAGACCTGTAAATTTCAATTGATTTCTGCAGTAATGTTTTATTTTTTGTCCCATACACTCAGATGAATAAACTCTCACAATATACAGTGGGAAATCTCTTGGCTTAGTTAAGTAATTTACAGTTATTAATAATGTTAACTTCATCAAAAATTGTTTTTAATAATTGCATATATAATATAAAATAAAGGCCTATATAATAAGGAAAAACCAAAAAAGTTAGCTACAAAATCTTAGTCTCTATTTGTATTGATTTATATATTGCTTTTCAAGTTTACCATCACAGCTCATTATTATTTCCTTGGATCAATAACTTCAAAAGTGCAGAAAGCTGCTCCATCTTTAAGATAAGGTCCATTAATTATCACAACTACGTAAGGACCCGCGCTCAACTGTTTATGTACCAAGGCAGGCAATTCTCCAGGATTGTACCTGAAATCAAATTCAATTACTTCATCTGAAATTGTCATCTTGAAAGTACCAGATACTGAACCCTCGCCACAAGCCTGTATAAATGTTTGTGTAATAAAAGCACTAATTTGATTATTTATGATATACCTCAATAGATATAGCCCCTCCAGGATTAATCACATTTGGATGTGAAAGCCACCAATCCTTTACATATCCATATGTACATGTTATCACTGTACCTGTCCTGTTTAAGGCTGTAATATTATATACTACAAGGAAAAAAACACTAAGTCAGACACACATGTTGTTAAAATAATTACCGTAATAATTGCTACTCATGATTCGTTCAATGAAGACTGTTGATTGCGAGTTGAAGAGGAATTTAATCTGTAGAAAGACTCTGACTGATCTAAAATCTGAGCTAAGAAAAAGTCTTTATATACCTTACAAACAGCTTCCCATATGTTACAACTCGCCAAACAGCAATATGTGATAGGTTTCATAGTTATAGTAAAAAGCAACAGCTGCCCTCCATATAGTGCTAGCATTTCCTGGAATAATCATAATAAGCAAATTTATATATTTAATAGATATTTTCTTGGAAATGAATTCATACTTTCTCTTCAAAGAGTTATATTGTATATAGTATATATTATGACCATAGTGAGAATGTAAGTCTTACAACTTTAAAAATCAGTACTTGCTAAGGGCTTCTATATGAGTATTCTGAGATTAAAACCATTCAAGCATATCGATAATCATAATTCTTAGAATCAAACTTGAACAATATAATTACATTCCATAAATTTAATTATTAATACCAATATTTACAAGTGGTTTGGTACTGTCTACTTGTAGCAGTCTAGTCGGTTAATTAAGATACTATTATTATTAACTTGCATATCATTATAATACATGAAATAAGAGTTATAATATATATATATTTCGAGAGGTCAAGCCTATACTCTTTCCCTTCAGAAGTACTGTTGAAACAAATTACGAAACTTAAATAAAAATATACTAAAATATTGAGTGTGTTTCCATTGGTCACCAGACATGTAAGTTGATTGACTCTAGTGTAGTTTATATACAATATATATTATTAATAACATAAACTAATCAGCTTAAAGTGTGTGTACCTGTAATGGTAGTTTACTAAAGAGCTATTTTACATTTATGAAACCATCCATCACTGCAGATATATTTATTGAAACAATTTCTTTTTTTTATTAAAACACAAAAGACACTCAATAGCAAAGCTAATATGAAAAAGCATCAAAAAACAATAGAAATAGGAAGTGAATGATTTATGAAGAGTGATGATATTAACACGTGAATGAATGAATATATATGAACAACATGTATGCTATATTTCTGATAATTTTAAAGTAAATAAGTAATATTTTGCTTGAACTGCCTTGCAGAGTTGAGATCTTTGAGTGATGAGGGAAGGGAATTCCACAATGAAATAGCACTGGGAAGGAAGGAGTTGAGGGTAGTAGAAGATCTGGAGAAAAGCAGATTCAGGTTTAAAGGATGGGAAGAATGTAAATTATAAGAGGACTAGTTTTAAAATGAAAAAGAGCCAGCAGGAATGTAGAGCTTACTAAAGATGAACTTGTATAAAAGGACAAGCTTGGATGTTGTTCTATGGGAGGATAGAGAAGGAAGATTGAAGAGTTGCAAAAGTAGAGGATAATTAGAGGTCCAATTTTTACTGCAGAGTTCTAGTGCAAAATATTGAAGTTTTTCCAATTTATTGATGTTAGGAATGGAATATAGATCCCAAACAGACAAACTGTACATAATGATGGGAAGGATTATTGTCAAGTACAATTTAATAAGAACAGAATAAGAAGAGTTATAGTAAAATTGACGATAGATGTGGCCAAGCGGTTTCCTGGCCTTAGAACAGGTTTCATGATGTAAGTAGACCAGGAGAGGTTAGAGTTCATAAAATATTCATTGCCTGAATTGGACTACTGATATTATATTACATTAAACATTAAAGATTGTTGAAGTTTGATTATAAGAATTATAATTATCCATATGTTTAAATGGTTTTATTCTCAGAATACTCATATAGAAGCCATTAACAAGTACAATTAACAAACTTGTAAGACTTACATTTTCAACATGGTCATAGTATATACTATATACAATAGAGCTCTTTGAAGACAATGTATGAATTCATTTCCAAGAAAATGTTTATTAAATATATAAATTTGCTTAATATGATTATTCCAGGAAATGCTAGTTCTATAATTGGACATGTAACTTGACTCTTAGACCTTATATATAATCCTATACATAGTGTACTTCATATATAATATATATAATAACATTAACATAATCAGTTTAAAGTACATGTACCTGTCATTGGATTTACCTATACTATGATATTCCTATCACTGCAAAGATATCATTACCGGTGACCAATGGTAACACCCTCAATATTTTAGTATTTAATTTTTGATTTTGTACCAAAATTATGAACTTAATATTTCTCTCTACTTACTAAAACTAGTATGTTAATTCCTTCATAGTGGTTAGTAGTTGGACCATTAAACTATTATAGTGTCAATTATTACAAGTTTCTACTGAAGGTATGACTGTAAACTTATTAGAAGCAAAATTTAATAATAATTTGTAATGCAACAAGTTAGTAAAGTTGAGAGCTTTTTACACAGAAGTTATTACATTAAAATTGGTAGAACCTTTCGCCAAAAGACATACCAGTACACAAATAAAGATGAGAACTACTTGTTTTGTAAATATGACAGTCATCATATATATAGTTTCTTTGAAAAGTCTACAAGGACTTATGTTAGCTGTCATTGTAGATTAACATCCGGTCATGTGTTACGTTCATTATCTATGGTTAAACCGGATGTACGTCGTACACGTAATCGAAAATATAAAAAGGCCTTTCTTAGCTTAGTTTTCAGATTAGTCACTAGATTCTTTCTAATTTAGTCGTTCTTCAGCTCAGTCAGCAAACTTCAATTGAAAGAAAACATGAGTGTTGATTACAGTAATTATTATTTTAATAATATGTGTGATTGAGTTAACGTTTTCTTCTTTATATATAGCATATGATATTACTCTCCTAAACAGTTCAGGTGCAGCGATAGTGATTACATATGAAATCTATACTTTCTCTACTAAAATAGTTAAATGTTACTTAAATGAAAAGGTGTTACAACCTATCTTTCTCTTATCTTTTGTCAAAAACAATTGAGGACACATTATATTTATAAGAGTTATCAAAATTGGAAATGTGATTATGTAATAAAGAAATGCTATCAAAATTTACATTTAAATACTTTCATGATTTTCACTTTTATTCCATCTGAAAGCTAATTGGCTTGTTAGTACACTCATTGTGTAATTAAAGGAGCTAAATTTAGCTGTTGCCATTTAGGATATTGATCATCTTCTTTATGCAGTTGTTGAGCTACATTTGCAGCTGTCACTTTTTTACTTTGAGATTAAAATCTATCACCTTCGTATGGACAGCTGCAGTTATCAACAGTATATTAGAGGGGAGCTGTCTAGATATTTCCAAGCTGTGTGTAATTTTCAACACTAGAGAATTGTCTAGATCTTGACTTGCATTTCTAGTTAAGTAGTCTATTATGCTTAATTTCACCTTTTGGTCTCCAGATATCAACATGCAATGAAAAACTGTAGTTGTTTGTCATATGTAGTTAGGAATTCATTCACCCTAACTTTTAGACAGCTGTAATTATCAAGAATATAGAAAATGGCAGTAGTTAGGGCAGCTGTTACCCTGTCTATTGCCTTCTTCTGTTTATTTTAAGTATATCAGTAGTAGATGATATCTATTTATGTACATTGATAAAAATACATTAGACTATTAACATAACTAGATTCTTGAGCAGCTCTAAGTTGACATGATCTCTTTTTGTTCATTTTAGCTTGATGACATTTAATGGTAATGAAAAGTGGTAATAAGCTTTCTCTCTCTAGCTCTTCACACATCATCACACACATAAGTTATTAACTAATTTTGTTATATTTGATCTCATATTTTGTTTTATAACTAGTAATAATTAATTTATCAATATATCCTTGGAAATATAAATACATTCCATTAATTTAGTTATTAATCCCAATATTAATTTATAGTTGGTTTGGCATTGTCTAAGTGGAGGTGTCTAGTCAGTTAATTGAGTTATTATTAATATTAACTTAATAATAATTATACATAAATAATATTACACTTTATATAGGATTATAAAATGTTTAAAATATATTCAACTGACTATTAAAATATAGTACTATCAATTAATGAAATAAACATTTATCAAATTTTGTAGACATTTTCTTAGAATGCATGTATCCATTGTCTTCTAATAGTTATATTGTATAGTATCAAATATGGTATGACCACGTTGTTATAGGATAAGTCTTACAAATTCGTTATCTGAACTTTAAATAGGTTTTTTGTATGAGTATAATGAGATTAAAACTAATTAATTTATGCTCATAATTTCTTAGAAATATAATTCTTTATAATTAATTATCAATGTCAATATTTACATGTGGTTTAGTATTGTCTAGTTGGAGCAGTCTAGTCAGTTAATTAAGTTACTATTTAATATAATCATACATGAACTGCAGTCATTATACTATCAACAGGATTATATATTTTATCTGAATGTCAATTGAGTGAATCCATGATGTCCAAATATGGTCAATTCCTAGAAAAACAATTTTCAAAATAGTATTTAATTATGCACCCTGCAAAATTGAATAATATGGACAGTTTCTTAGAATAACCTCATATGATAATTTCTGAGAGTTATACTAAATGTAGTATAAAATGTATCATGACCATCTAGTTAAATGGGTAAGTCTTACAAGGTTGTTATTGTAACCTACAAAAGCCTTCTAAATGGGATAATGTCAAAAGTCTTAAGTGCCACAATAAAATTAATTTCTACAAATTATTGTTTGCCTTTATGTAATATAAAAAATTATATAGTTAGATAGATAGATAGATAGATAGTTAGATAGATAGTTAGATAGATAGATAGATAGATAGATAGATAGATAGATAGATAGATAGATAGATAGTTAGTTAGTTAGATAGATAGATAGATAGTTAGATAGATAGTTAGATAGTTAGATAGATAGTTAGATAGATAGATAGATAGATAGATAGATAGATAGATAGATAGATAGATAGATAGATAGATAGATAGATAGATAGATAGATAGATAGATAGATAGATAGATAGATAGATAGATAGATAGTTAGTTAGTTAGATAGATAGATAGATAGATAGATAGTTAGATAGATAGTTAGATAGATAGATAGATAGTTAGATAGATAGATAGATAGATAGATAGATAGATAGATAGATAGATAGATAGATAGATAGATAGATAGATAGATAGATAGATAGATAGTCAAACAACAGTTTATTCTCTATATATAGCTTTGAAAATGTATTTCAGCACTGCTTAGACTCTGATTAGGGCATAGCTGTTATGACATATAAGATGACTTAACGGATATATATATTGTGTGTGTATCTATGAGATATATAAAGACCTTCCTTAGCACAGTTTTCAGTATAGTCAAGCAATTATTTTCAGATTAAATCCCTTTTCAGTTCGCAGTCAGCAGACTTCAATTCTTTTTGCTTATTGTAGTCCTTTATTTTTATTATGTATTTGTTAAAAAGGTTATCAATGAAGCTATCATAGATAATAGCTCTAAAATAGTTTAAATGGGAGATTGTGGATGTCATATAGTGTGAGAGCTATGAAGTATACAACACTAAAGTCTGACAAACAAGAAAAACCAGTTTTGTGTCTTTAATAACCCATACAATTTATAATCTTAAAGAATCTTTACTCCACTGACAATCCACCAGCTTTATAATTATATGCAATAGTTGCTGTAACTATTAGTTTGATTTTGCCAGCTATACTGGATTGGAAATATGTAACTTCCTTGTTAATATCAATAAACTGTAGATTATGTAAAGAAATAATTATTATTATTATTAGGACATTATGGATGACTATATGTGCATTACAAAATTATTATTGTATTATGAATTAAATATTAGTTTACAATATTATACCTCTAAACTTCAAATTGACACTATATATATAGTTAATAGTCCAACCCCAATCTTTAATTAAGTGATGTGGAAATATTTTAGGAATATATATGTCTACATCATTTATGATGTCATAAATAAACTTAATTGTGATGAGTAGGTCTATTTGAGGAAGTGAGCACAAATGGACATCAATTTAATTGATTTTACAAATTTTTGTGTTGGTAATAATTTACAGTAATATATTATATTCATATATTGAGTACTTCAAAATCCAAAATTAAAATAGCTAAATAGTTTTTGGTTAAATATTGGTTAGCATTGGTGACCAGTTATAATGTCAATGTGGTGATAAGAATATCACAGTATAATAAGTTCATTGACAGGTACATTCATTTTAAGCTTATTAAGCAAACATTATACTAACTTGATATATGTTATACCACCTTCTTTAAACAACATTCACTTTTTTGTGATGACAAGTCACTACTACAAAATAGATTAATTATCCCCTTTTATGGTACTCAAATTCTGTCTATAATCATATATATATTCCACTAAATAAAGTTTTATAATGACCTTGCAAGACTTAGTCATCAACAATATACATTGCTGATGAATGTTTCTTATATTGTACACTATACTAAGACTTTTGTAAAAAAAGTGATTTTATTGTTAATATTAATGATAAAATAATGGCCTACACAAAAAAGGTTTAGTTTCAAAATTGTACTGATTAATGTAGTTTCCTTTTAAACATGATTGTAACAACTCATACTCTGAAATATGAATTTGTTATTATTCAATCAGATCTCAGTAATTTGCAGAGTAGCATTAGCTTTCATGTCTTTCGCAGATGGTTCTTTAACAATATTGACATGAACATGACCTGCACTCAGTTTAATAGGTTTAATAGTAGGCTTTCCTCTGGCAGAATAATCAAATTCAATCGGGACCTTTTCACTTGCAATTAATATCTTAAAAGTACCGGAGACCTTGTCAACGCCAGTAGCCTGGAAAACATCTATAATATTCTGATAGGATTGTTCATATTACATACCTTAATAACACCATTGGCAAAAAATGGTGCTAGGGTTGCTTGGACTCCATGATTGATGCACTGCACCATATTCAATTACTGCTACCTGACCAATATTGTTTATAACATCAATAGTATAAGCTGTCAATATAGACAAGACAATAAAATGGAACATTAAGGCCATGTTATTGAAATTATCAACTCCTTACTTAGGTCACTTGTTATCTGGAACGAAACCTGAGCTTCTAAACCGATAACGGTAGGCCCATTAAGAACCACAATAGAATTTGGACCAGTAACTAACATTTTAGAAGTAAAGGTGGGGTTTTGTCCAGCAGCAAAATTAAATTTATCTCAAATTTTTCACTTTTGATAGAAATTATAAAAGTACCACTTACACATTCATCACCAGATGCCTATAAAATCATTTACATTGAACTGCTTAAAGTATTTAGTATAATATGTACCATGATATGGCCATTACGACCTGATTCAACTGTGCTTGGGTTCTTGGTGCTCCAAGTGTTTGAAAACTTTTATATTCAATCATTGCCTCCTCACCGCTGCTGTTTAAGAAATCAATACTGTATTCTGTCAATATATAAACAAACATATAATAGTGAAGTCATAAATATTACTTGTATTTCTTGTTATCTGAAATGAAACATTAGCTGTTGAACCATCAACAGTTGGTCCATTAAGAATCACAACAGCATCAGAACCTTAGTCAACTTTTTAGCATTAAATACAGGCTTCTTTCCAGCCGTGTAGTCAAATTCAATTTGAAATTTTTCACTTCCAAGCAAAATAATAAAAGTACCAGATACTTTGAGATAGTCACCATTAGCCTGTTAACATTAACATACTCACTATATATCATCAACACATTTACCTTGATATACCCTTTGTCAACAATTACACTTGGATTGCCAGGGCTCCACCAGTCATGAACATCTCCATATTGAATGATGGCATCTTCACCAGTTTGGTTTATACATTCCATATCATAAGCTGTCACCACTATATATAGATCAAAAGTTTTGAAATTAGAACATATTAAAGTAATCACTGTTACCTTTATTTTTACAAATCTTAAAAGATACATGAGCTGTAAAGTTTTCAACTTTGGTCCATTAAGTATCACACATACTATTGGACCAGATGTCAATTTTTAGTGTCAAAAGTGGGCTTTTCTCCAATACCAAAACTAAAATCAATTTGAAATTTCTCACTTCCAACCAAAATCATAAAAGCACCACTGACATTTTTATCACCAGTAGCCTATAAAATATTTATATTTCACTAATTAAGGTATTAATGTATTATATGTACCATGATATGGCCATTGTCACCTGATTCAACTGAGCTTGGGTTATTGGTGCTCCAAGCATTATGTACACTTTCATACTGAATCATTGCTTTCTCACCAGAACTGTTTAAGAAATCGATACTATAAGCTGTCACTGCTATAGATATAAAAATGTTAAAACAGAAGATATGTTATTAAAATCATTGTTACTTTCTGGGCTTCTTGATATTTTGAAAGAAACATGAGCTGTGAGGTTTTCAACAGTTGGTCCATTAAGTATCACAATACTATCAGGACCAGACGTCAACTTTTTACTGTCAAACGTAGGCTTTCCTCCAACAGAAAATTGAAATTTAAATTGAAATTCTTCATTTCCAAGAAATATCATAAAAATACCACTAAACATATCCATCACCAGTAGCCTACAAACATTGATATACATACTAATGACATAGAAATATATATAACATACCATGATATGGCCTTGTTTAGATACCACATTAGAGTTGCCAGGGCTCCACTCGTCGTGAACATTGCCATATCTTATGACTGCTTTCTCACCAGTATTGTTTGTAAAATCAATATTATAAGTGCAAGCTGTCAATACACACAGGGCACATATTATTAAAAATAATTATTATGATTACCAATTTTTTCAGTCATCTTTCTCAAATTTGCTAGCTGTAAGCTGAAGAACGATAAAATCTCAAAATATCTCTTGACTGAAATGAAAATTGAACTGAGATATCGCTTTTTATAGACGCGCTCTGTGCACGTGACGAGGTACAAAATTTAAGGGAAGTTAGAATTCAATTTTATTGGACATGATGGACACCCTAAAAGATATTCCTATTCATTGCATCACTAATTTCTCACTAGTATAGTCAATTCAAATGTTCTAATCAAAGCAACATGATGTAATATCAATTTTTTCATGATCCAGGAATAACTTAATGCTAACTAACTATTATTTTATACTTGATGTTATGCTTATTCAAAGTTAAATGAAGTACTAGTACTTCATATCATAAACCTTATATATTTCTCTGTAGACTACAAGTCTGAGCTGTTCAATATTAAGGAATGAACATGCTTATTTATTAAGTAAAGACATTGATAATAAGTTCATAATTTTGGTACAAAATCAAAAATTAAATAGTAAATATTGACGGTTACCATTGGTTACCAGTCATTATATCGTTGTGGTGATAGGAATATCACAATATAGGCAAATTCAATGACAGGTAAACTCACGAGCTGATTAATCTAATATTATTATTAACTTAATATATATTATATATGACGTACACTATGTATAGGATTCCAACTTCTCAGAGTCAATGAAACTTACATGTCCAATTATAGTACTAGCATTTCCTGGAATAATCATAATAAGCAAATTTATATATTAATAGACATTTTCTTGGAAATGAATTCATTACTTTCTCTTCAAAGAGTTGTATTGTATATTATATATACTATGACCATGTTGTGAATGTAAGTCTTACAAGTTTGTTATCAGTACTTGTTAAGGGCTAAGAGTATTCTGAGAATAAAACCATTCAAGCATATCGATAATCATAATTCTTAGAATCAAACTCGAACAATATAATTACATTCCATAAATTTAATTATTAATACCAATATTTACATGTGGTTTGGTACTGTCTACTTGTAGCAGTCTAGTCAGTTAATTAAGATACTATTATTATTAACTTGCATATAATTATTATACATGAAATAAGAGTTATACTATATATATTTCGAGAGGTCTAAGCCTGCACTCATTCACTTCAGAAGTACTTTTGAAACAAATTACGAAACTTAAATAACAATATACCAAAATATTGAGTGTGTTTCCATTGGTCACCAGACATGTAAGTTGATTGACTCTAGTGTAGTTTATATACAATATATATTAAGTTAATAACAACATTAACATAATCAGCTTAAAGTGTGTGTACCTGTCATTGGTAGTTTACTTAACAGCTATTTACATTTATGAAGCCATCCATCACTGCAGATATATATCTATTGAAACAATTTCTTTTTATATTAAAACACAAAAGACACTTAGTAGCAAAGCTAATATGAAAAAGCATCAAAAACAATTGAAATAGGAAGTGAATGATTTATGAAGAGTGATGATATTAACAGGTGAATGAATGAATATATATGAACAACATGTATGTTATATTTCTGATAATTTTAAAGTAAATAAGTAATATTTTGCTTGAACTGACTTGCAGAGTTGAGATCTTTGAGTGATGAGGGAAGGGAATTCCACAATGAAATAGCACTGGGAGGGAAGGAGTTGAGGGTAGATAGAAGATCTGGAGAAAAGCAGATTATGGTTAAAGGATGGGAAGAATGTAAATTATAAGAGGACTGGTTTTAAAATGAAAAAGAGCCAGCAGGAATGTAGAGCTTACTAAAGATAAACAAGTATAAAAGGATAAGCTTGGATGTCGTTGTACGGGAGGATAGAGAAGGAATATTGAAGAGTTGCAAAAAGTAGAGGGTAATCAGAGGTCCAATTTTTACTGCAGAGTTTTAGGGTAAAATATTGAACTTTTTTTTTAGGATACAATTTATTGATGTTAGGAATGGAATCTGGATCCCAAACAGACAAGCTGTACATAATGATGGGGAGCATTAATGTCAAGTACGATTTAATAAGAACAGAATAAGAAGAGTTATAGTAAAAATTGACGATAGATGTGGCCAAGCAGTTTCTTGGCCTTAGAACAGGTTTCATGGCGGGTGATGTGAGTAGACCAGGAGAAGTTAGAGTTTATAAAATATTGATTGTCTGAATTGGACTACTTATATTATATTACATTACACATTCAAAGATTGTTGAAGTTTTATTATAAGAATTATAATTATCCATATGTTTTAAATGGTCTTATTCTCAGAATACTCATATAGAAGCCCTTAACAAGTACAGTTCACAAACTTGTAAGTCTTACATTTTCAACATGGTCATACTAAATACTATATACAATAGAGCTCTTTGAAGACAATGTATGAATTCATTTCCAAGAAAATTTCTATATTAAATATATAAATTTGATTATGACTATTCCAGGAAATGCTAGTTCTATAATTGGACATATAAGTTCATTGACTCTGAGACCTTACATATAATCCTATAGATATTGCACTTCCTATATATAATATATATAATAACGTTAACATAATCAGCTTAAAGTTCATGTACCTGTCACTGGATTTATCTATACTATGATATTCCTATCACCACAATGATATCATTACTGGTGACCAATGGTAACACCCTCAATATTTTATTATTTAATTTTTGATTTTGGTACCAAAATTATGAACTTAATATTTCTCTTTACTTACTAAACTAGTATGTTAATTCCTTCATAGTGGTTAGTAGTTGGACCATTAACTATATAACGTCAATTATTACAAGTTTCTATTGAATGTATGACTGTAAACCTTATTAGCAGCAAAATTACATAATAATTTGTAATGTAACAAGTTAGTAGAGTTGAGAGCTTTTTACACAGAAGTTATTATATTAAAATTGGTAGAATCTTTTGCCAAAAGACATACCAGTACACAAATAAAGACGAGAACTACTCGTATTTAAATATGACAGTCATCATATATATAGTTTCTTTGAAAAGTCGACAAGGGCTTATGTTGTCATTGCAGATTAACATCCGGTCATGTGTTACGTCATTATCTATTGTTAAACCGGATGTACGTTGTGCACGTAATCATGTGTTGTAAAATATAAAAAGGCCTTTCTTAGCTTAGTTTTTCAGATTAGTCACTAGATTCTTTCTGATTAAGTCGTTCTTCAGCTCAGTCAGCAAACTTCAATTGAAAGAAAACATGAGTGTTGATTACAGTAATTATTATTTTAATAATATGTGTGATTGAGTTTAACGTTTTTCTTCTTTATATATAGCATATGATATTACTCTCATAAACAGTTTCAGGTGCAGCAATAGTGATTACATATGGAACAGCACATAATTGGTGGCTTTCACACCCAGAAGCGATAAATAGTCAAGGATTTATCCAGGTTTGTTAAAGATATGAACTTTATTACATATATATTTGTATTCAGGTTACTGGTAAAGGTTCAGCATCTGGTACTTTCAAGATTTCAGTTAAAGGTGAAGAAATTAAGGTCGATTTTTCTTATGTTCCTGGAAAAACACCCACTCTTACATCTGAAAAGTTGACCCCAGGTCCTTATGTTGCTCAAAAAACTAATGGACCTTATGCTCAAGATATGACAGCTAAATGCACTATCCAAGTTGTTGATCCACAAACTAATTGATGAGCTTTGATGCTTTATTTGAAAAAGGGAACACTTAACAGTACAAAATAGAGACTAAAGTTTTGTAGATATTTTTTTGTATAGCCATTATTTTTGATTAGTTTCTTGTTAAAACTTTTGTTTAAAACTTTTGGTAAAGATAATACTATAAAAACACTAAATTATTTTATCAAATGCAAGTATTAAACAGGTATATTAGTAAAAATGGACACAATTGTCTCTATCACATTGATTTACATTTAAAGACGTTTCATGACAATAGAGGAACTTGTAGAAATTGATCATATGATACATATCTATTATGTTAAGTCATAACAACTGTTTTAAACAGTACGTCTGAAGGAAATGAGTACAGCCTTAGACCTCCCAAAGATATATATAATATAACTCTTATTTTATGTATAATAATTGTATACAAGTTAATGATAATAGTACTTTAATTAACTGACTGGACTGCTACAGTACCAAAACCACATATAAATATTGGTATTAATAATTTAATTTATGGAATGTATTAATTATAATTACAATCTATATGAAATAAATAACATGTGACCTGATTTGCAAAAAGGGATTACTTCTGTCAAGAACTGATTTGTGAAAAAACAGTGTTAAACATATCAACTTGAAAATCAATTCTCATACATAAAAAATGGCAACTGTAGAGTTTTAAGATGTTTTAACAATGGTCTGTTCACAAATTAGGTCACAAATGTTTTGACAGAAGTGGTCCGTTTTTGCAAATCCTGTCACACATGATTGTTTGTGTGATTTTGATAAATCTCAATTTATTCTAATATCTAGTATTATTACATGATCTTATTATTATGTTTATCATATTGTACTTTGTATATAACACATAATGATAGTAAGTTAAGTAGCTTACTAGACCGATAATTACATTTATGAAGCAAGCCTACCTGCTGATATATCTATCAACAATAATGATATAATTCATAAAATATTTATTGCCGAATTGGACTACTGATATTATAGTACATTACAAAGCAAAGATTGATTATAAGAATTATAAATTATCCATAATTATGTTTAAATGGTTTTATTCTCAGAGTACTCATATAGAAGCCCTTAACGAGTACATTAACAACTTTTGTAAGGCTTAAATTCTCAACACGTCATATTATATACTATATACAATATAACTCTTTGAAGACATTGTATGAATTCATTTCCAAGAAAATATCTATTAAATATAAATTTATAAATTTGCTCATTATGTTTAAATGCTAGTTCTATAATTGGACATGTAAGATCATTGACTCTGAAACCTTACATATAATCCTAATCATAGTGTACTTCATTCATATATAATATATATAATAACATTAACATAATCGTCTTAAAGTGCATGTACCTGTCACTGGATTTACCTATACTATGATATTCCTATCACCACAATGATATCATTACTGGTGACCAATGGTAACACCCTCATATTTTTAGTATTTAATTTTTGATTTTGGTAACAAAATTATAGACTTAATATTTCTAACTAATTACTAAACTAGCATGTTCATACTACTTACTAAACTAGCATGTTCATTCCTTCATAGTGGTTAGTAGTTTGACTGTTACCTATATAGTGTCAATTAATACAAGTTTCTACTGAAGGTATGACTGTAAACTAATTCAATAATAACTTGCAATGCTATACAACTCAGTAGCGTTGAGAGCTTTTTACACAGAAGTTATTATATTAAAATATGTAGACCTTTTTGCCAAAAGACATAACAATACACAAAATAAAGACGAGAACTACTCGTATTTAAATATGACAGTCATCATATATATAGTTTCTTTGAAAGTCGACAAGGACTTTATGTTAACTGTCATTGCATATATAGTCCACATATATGCCATGTCTCTATAGTAGACCTATTATATTGTACTTTGTATATATACATAATATAGTAAGTTTAAGTAGTTTTCTAGAGAGCTAATTATATTTATGAAGCCATCCACCACTGGAAATATATCTATTGATAATAAATGATAAATTCCTAAAATAGATAGTGCCTAAAATGGACAACTGATAAATATTTACACACTCAAATATTTTCAATTGATTCTAAGAATTATAATCATATGTTTGAATGGTTTTATTCTCAAAATACTCATAAAGAAGCCCTTACCAAGTAATGAAAGCAAAGTTGTAAGACTTACATCCTCACATGGTCATAACTATATACAATATAACTCTTTGAAGACAATGTATGAATTCATTTCCAAGAAATGTCTACTAAATATATAAATTTGCTTATTATGATTATTCCAGGAAATGCTAGTACTATAATTTGGACATGTACAGTTGATTGACTCTGAGACCTTATATATAATCCTATACATAGTGTACTTTTTATATAATATATTAATTTAGTGATAACATTAACATTATTATCTTAAAGTTCATGTACCTGTTATGGGATTTACCTGTACTGTGATATTCCTATCACCACAATGATATAGGTACTGGTGACCAATGTCATATTATACTACTATATACAATATAACTCTTTGAAGACAATGTATGAATCATTTCCAAGAAAGTACCAGATGTTGAACCTTGACTTTGAGACAGTATTTATAATCTTATATACATAGTGTACTTCATATATAATATATATTAAGTTAGTGATGACATTAACATAATCAGCTTAAAGTGCATGTTACCTGTCACTGGATTTACCTATATTGTGATATTTCTATCACCACAATGATATCATTACTGGTGACCAATGGATACACCCTCAATATTTTGCGATATCGTTATTTGAGTTTATTACCACAATAATTATAAACTTAATGTTAATCTGTCTACTTGCTAAATTAGCATGTAATTCCTTCAAATGGTTAGCATTAACTATATAATATCAATTATTACAATTTCTCTACTGAAGGTATTATTCTAATATCTAACTTTATTACATGATCTTATTATATACATGGAACTATCATATTGTACTTTATATATAATTACATAATGATAGTAAAGTTAAGTAGCTTACTAACAGCTAATTACATTTATGAAGCAGCCTACTATTGCCGAATTGGACTACTGATATTATTATAGTACATTACACATGCAAAGATTGTTCAAGTTTGATTATAACAATTAATAATTATCCATGTGTTTAAATGGTTTTATTCTCAGAATACTCATATAGAAGCCCTTAACAAACTTGTGAACGGCTTAAATTCTCAACACGGTCATATTATATACTATATACAATATAACTCTTTGAAGACTGCATGTTCCTGTCACTGGATTTACCTATACTGTGATATTCCTATCACCACAATGATATCATTACTGGTGACCAATGGTAACACCTTCAATATTTTACTATACTTACTAAAACTAGCATGTTCATTCCTTCATAGTGGTTAGTAGTTGGACAATTAACTATATAGAGTCAATTAATACAAGTTTCTACTGAAGGTATGACTGTAAACTAATTCAATAATAACTTGCAATGCAACAAGTCAGTAGCGTTGAGAGCTTTTTAAACAAAAGTTATTATATTAAAATTGGTAGAATCTTTTTGACAAAAGACATACCAGTACGAGAGTTATTGTATATAGTATATTCTATGACCATGGTGAGAATGTAAGTCTTACATTTTTGTCATCAGTACTTGCTAAGGGCTTCTATGTGAGTATTCTGAGATTAAAACCATTCAAGCATATGGATATCATAATTCTTAGAATCAAACTTGAACAATATAATTGCATTCCATAAATTTAATTATTAATACCAATATTTACATGTGGTTTGGTACTGTCTACTTGTAGCAGTCTAGTCAGTTATAATTAAGGTACTATTATTATTAACTTGCATATAATTATTATACTGAAATAAGAGTTATATTATATATATTTTGGGAGGTCTATGGCTGCACTCATTCCCTTCAGAAGTACTGTTGAAACAAATAACAAAAATCAAATAACGATATACCACCAAATAATTAGTGTGTTTTCCATGGTCACCAGACATTTAAGTGATTTACTCTAGTGTAGTTTATATACAATATATATTAAGTTAATAATACATTAACATAATCAGCTTAAGTGCATATACCTGTCACATGGATTTACCTATATATACTGTGATATTCCTATCACCACAATGATATCATTACTGGTGACCTATGGAAACACCTTTCAATATTTTACTATTTAATTTTTGATTTTGGTACCAAAATTGTAAAGATAATATTTCTCTTTACTTACTAAACTAGCATGTTTATTCCTTATAGTAGTTAGTATTAACTATATAGTGTCAATTATTACTGAAGGGTATACTGTTAACTTATTAAAGCAAAATTACATAATAATTAGTAATGATGCAACAAGTTAGTAGAGCCTGAGAGCTTTTTACATAGAAGTTATTATATTAAAATTGGTAGAACCTTTTTTGACCAAAGACATACCAGTACACAATAAGACGAGAACTACTCGTATTTAAATATGACAGTCCATCATACATCTAGTTTCTTTGAAAAGTTGACAAGGACTTATTTTAACTGTCACTGTATCCGACGTATGTAGTCAACATATATGTCCATGTCTCTATTCATTAGTAGACCTATTATATTGTACTTTGAATATAATACATAAATGATAGTAAGTTAAGTAGTTTTCTAGACAGTTAATCACATTTATGAAGCCATTCATTACTGCAGATATATCTATTGATAATAATGGTAAAATTCATAAGATATATATATTTGCCTAAAAATGACTACTGGTAATATATTACACACTCAAATATTTTTCATTTGATTCTAAGAATTATAATCGTATGTTTGAATGGTTTTTTATTCTCAATATACTCCATAAAGAAGCCCTTACCAAGTAATGAAAGCAAAGTTGTAAGACTTACATCCTCGACATGTCATACTATATACAATATAACTCTTTGAAGACAATGTATGCATTCATTTTCAAGAAAATGTCTACTAAATATAAATTTGCTATTATGATTATTCCAGAAATGCTAGTACTATAATTGGACATGTAAGTTGATTGACTCTGAGACCTTATATATAATCCTATACATATTGTACTTCCTATATATATATTAATTTAGCGATAACATTAACAATAATCAGCTTAAAGTTCATGTAACTGTCACTGGATTTACCTATACTGTGATATTCCTAATCACCACAATGATATCATTACTGGTGACCAATGGAAACACCTTCAATATTTTACTATTTAATTTTTTGATTTTGGTAACCAAGACATATAATCTCTCTACTTACTAAACTAGCATGTTTCATTATCCTTCATAGTGGTTAGTAGTTGGACTATTAACTATATGGTATATCAATTATAACAAATTTCTACTGAAGGTATTATTCTAATATCTAGCATTATTACATGATCTTATTATATAAATGTCTATCATAATGTACTTTATATATAATACATATAACGATAGTAAGTTAAAATAGCCTACTAGACGGATATTACATTTATGAAGTCTACTGCAGATATATCTATCGACAATAATGATATAATTCATAACAAATTTTATTGCCGAATTGGACTACTGATATTATAGTACATTACACATTCAAAGATTTTTCAAGTTTGATATTTTAGAATTATAATTATTCATTTGTTTTAAATGTTTTTATCTTCATATAGAAGCCTTAAACAGGTACAGATAACAAAGTTGTAAGACTTACATTCTTAACATGGTCGTATTATATACTATATACAATAATTATAACTCATTGAAGACATGTATGAATTCATTTCCAAGAAAGTACCAAATGCTGAACCTTGACTCTGAGACGTTATTTATAATCCTATACATCGTGTACTTCATATATAATATATATTAATTTAGTGACAACATTAACATAATCAGCTTAAAGTACATGTACCTGTCATTGGATTTAAATATACTGTGATATTCCTACCACCACTATGATATCCAGTACTGGTGGACCAATGGATACACCCTCAATATTTTGCTATATAGGTTATTTGCCGCAATAATTATAAACTTATAATGTTAATCTGTCTACTTACTAAACTACATGTTAATTCCTTCAAGTGGTTAGTAGTTGGAGCATTAAACTATATAATGTCATTATTTACAAGTTTCTACTGAATGTATGACTGCAACCTTATTAGAAGCAAAATTAATAATAATTTGTAATGCAACAAGTTAGTAAAGTTGAGTTTTTACACAGAAGTTATTACATTAAAATTGGTAGACCTTTTGCTAAAAGACATACCAGTACACAATAAAGATGAGAACTACTCGTATGTAATATGACAGTCATCATACATATAGTTTCTTTGAAAAGTCGACAAGGGCTTATGTTACTGTCATTTCAGATTAACATCCGGTCATGTGTTACGTCATTATTTATGGTTAACCGGATGTACGTCGTGCACGTAATAATGTGTTGTAACAATATAAAAGGCCTTTCTTAGCTTTTTTTTCAGATTAGTCACTAGATTCTTTCTGATTAAGTCCTCTTCAGCTCAGTTAGCAAACTTCAATTGAAAGAAACATGAGTGCTGATTACAGTAATTATTATTTTAATAATATGTGTGATTGAGTTAACGTTTCTTCTTTATATATAGCATACGATATTACTCTCATAAACAGTTCAGGTGCAGCAATAGTGATTACATATGGAACAGCACATAATTGGTGGCTTTCCACACCCAATGTGATAAATTCTAAGGATTTATCCAGGTTTGTTATATAAGTATGAACTTTATTACATATATATTTGTATTCAGGTTACTGGTAAAGGTTCAGCATCTGGTACTTTCAAGATTTTAGTTAAAGGTGAAGAAAATTCAGGTCGAGTTTTCTTATGTTCCTGGAAAAAACCCCACCCTTAAACCTCATAACTTGACCCAAGGTCATTATGATGCTCAGATTACTAATGGACCTTATGCTCAAGATATGACAGCTAAAGCCACTATCCAAGTTGTTGATCCACAACGTAAATGCTGAGCTTTGATGCTTAATTTGAAAAAGGGAACACACATAACAGTACAAAATAGAGACTAAACTTCTTTGTAATTATTTTTTTTCGTTCCCTTTTTGTATAGGCCATTATTTTTGAATAGTTTTTTGTTGTTAAAAATGTTTGGTAAAAATAACATTATAAAAAACACTGAACTACTTATCAAATGCAATTATTAAATAACAATGAAATTATATTAGTAAAGAATGGACACAATTGTCTCTATCACATTGATTTACAGTTAAGACTTTTCATGACAATAGAGGGACTTGTAGAAATTGATCATATGTTACATATCTATTATGTTAAGTCATAACAAACTATTTCAAACAGTACTTCTGAAGGGAATTAGTACAGCCTTAGACCTCCCAAATATATATATATATATAATATAACTCTTATTTTATGTATAATAATTGTATAAAAGTTAATAATATGTACTTTAATTAACTGACTAGACTGTTACAGTACCAAACCAATGTAAATAATTGATATTAATAATTAAATTTATGGAATGTATTAATTACATGTGCCTGATTTGCAAAAGGGATTACTTCTGTCAAATATTGTGAGCTGAATTGTGAAAAAACACTGTTCACGTTAAACATATCACCTTGAAATTCAGTTTCTTTGTACATATACAATAAAATGCAACTGTAGATGTTTAAGATGTTTAAACAGTGGTCTGTTCACAAATTAGGTCACAAATGTTTTGACAGAAGTAATCCCTTTTTGTAAATCCTGTCACACATGATTGTTTGTGTGATTTTGATAAATCTCAATTTATTCTAATATCTAGCATTATTACATGATCTTATTATTAATGTCTATCATATTGTACTTTATATATAATACATAATGATAGTAAGTAAGTTAAGTCGCGTAGTAACACTAATTTCATTTATGAAGCGAGTCTACTGCAGAATATATCTATCGACAATAATGATATAATTCATAAAATATTTATTGCCGAAATTGGACTAGTGATATTATAGTAAATTACACATTCAAGATTGTTCATGTTTCATTATAAGAATTATAATTATCCTTATGTTTAAAAATGGTTTTTATTCTCAGAATATTCATATAGAAGCCCTTCAACAGTACTGTTTAACAACTTGTAAGGCTTAAATTCTCAACACGGTCATATATATATACTACATACAATATCACTCTTTGAAGACAATGTATGACTTCTTTTCCAAGAAAATATCTATTAAATATAATTTATAAATTTGCTTATTATGTTTAAATGCTAGTTCTATAATTAGACCATGTAAGATCCTTGACTCTGAAACCTTACATATAATCCTAACTAGTATTTAATATGACAGTCATCATACATATAGTTTCTTTGAAAAGTCGACAAGGACTTATGTTAACTTCATTGCATATATCAACATATATGTAAATGTCTCTATTCATTAGCAGACCTATTATATTGTACTTTGTATATAATACATAATGATAGTAAAGTTAAGTATTTTTTTCTAGGCAGCTAATCACATTTATGAAGCCATCCATCACTGCCAATATATCTATTGATAATAATGATAAAATTCATAAAATATATATTACCTGAAAAGGACTACTGGTATTATATTACACACTCAAATATTTTTTCAATTGATTCTAAGAATTATAATCATATGTTTGAATGGTTTTATTCTCAAAATACTCATAAAGAAGCCCTTACCAAGTAATGAAAGCAAAGTTGTAAGACTTACATCCTCAACATGGTCATACTATATACAATATACTCTTTGAAGACAACTGTATGGAATTCATTTCCAAGAAAATGTCTACTAAATATATAAATTTGCTTATTATGATTATTCCAGGAAATGCTAGTACTATAAATTGGACATGTAAGTTGATTGACTCTGAGACCTATATATATAATCCTATACATAGTGTACTTTTTTATTAATATATTAATTTAGTGATAACATTAACATTATTAGCTTAAAGTTTCATGTACCTGTTATGGGATTTACCTGTACTGTGATATTCCTATCACCACAATGATATAGGTACTGTTGACCAATGTCATATTATCTACTACTATATACAATCTAACTCTTTTGAAGACAATGTATGAATTCATTTCCAAGAAAGTACCAGAATGTTGAAACCTTGACTTTGAGACATTATTTATAATTTATATACATAGTGTACTTCATATATAATATAGATTAAGTTAGTGATGACAATTAACATAATCAGCTTAAAGTGCATGTACTGTCACTGGATTTACCTATACTG
The DNA here is from genome assembly GCF_016097555.1 of Gigantopelta aegis. Taxonomy (NCBI): domain Eukaryota; kingdom Metazoa; phylum Mollusca; class Gastropoda; order Neomphalida; family Peltospiridae; genus Gigantopelta; species Gigantopelta aegis. The sequence continues at coordinate 1,651 of NW_024533773.1, read as the reverse complement.
TGATATTTCTATCACCAGACAATGATATCATTACTGGTGACCAATGGATACACCCTCAATATTTTGCGATATCGTTATTTGATTTATTGGGTGCTACCACCAATAATTATAAACTTAATGTTAATCTGTCTACTTGCTAAATTAGCATGTTAATTCCTTCAAAGTGGTTAGCATTAACTATATAATATTCAATTATTACAAGTTTCTACTGAAGGTATTATTCTAATATCTAACTTTATTACATATCTTATTATATAAATGTCTATCATATTGTACTTTATATATAATACATAATGATAGTAAGTTAAGTAGCTTACTAGACAGCTAATTACATTTATGAAGCGAGCCTACTATTGCCGAATTGGACTACTGATATTATAGTACATTACACATGCAAATATTGTTCAAGTTTGATTATACAATTATAATTATCCATGTGTTTAAAATGGTTTTATTCTCAGAATACTCATATAGAAGCCCTTAACAAACTTGTAAGGCTTAAATTCTTCACATGGTCATATTATATACTATATACAATATAAACTCTTTGAAGACAATGTATAAATTCATTTCCAAGAAAATATCGTATTAAATAAATTTATATTTGCTTATTATGAATGTTCAGGAAATGCTAGTACTATAATTGGGACATGTAATTCATTGACTCTGAAACCTATTGATAATCCTATACATAGTGTACTTCATATATTATATATACAATAACATTAACATAATCAGCTTAAAGTGCATGTGACATGTCACTAGATTACCTATACTGTGATATTCCTATCACCACAATGATATCATTACTGGTGACATTAAACACCTTCAATATTTTACTATTTAATTTTTGATTTTGTACCAAAATTATGAACTTAATATTTCTCTCTGCTTACTAAACTAGCATGTTCATTCCTTCATAGTGGTTAGTAGTGGACTATTAACTAGATAAGTGTCAATTAATACAAGTTTTCTACTTAAGGTATGACCTGTAAACTTATTCAATAATAACTTGCCAATGCAACAAGTCAGTAGCGTTAGATCTTTTTACACAGAAGTTATTAAATTTAAAATGGTAGAATCTTTTTGACTAAAAGACATACCAGTACACACAAATGAATTCATACATTGTTTCATGAATTATATTGCATAGTATATACTAACTATGACCATGTTGAGAATGTAAGTCATAACATTTGTCAATCAGTAAGGGCTTATAGGAGTATTCTGGATATTAAAAACCATTCAAGCATATCGATAACAATAATTCTTAGAATCAAACTTGAACATATAACTTACAGTTCCATAATTTTAATTTTAATACCAATTTACATTGGTTTGGTACTGTCTACTTGTAGCAGTCCTAGTCAGTTAATTAAGATACTATTATTATTACCTTGCATATAATTATTATACATGAAATAAGAGTTTATACTGATATATATTTCTGGGAGGTCTAAGGTTTGCACTATCCCTTCAGAAGACTTTGAAACAGAATCATAAACTTAAATAACAATATACTAAAAATATGAGTGTGGTTAACATGGTCAACCAGACATAAAAAAGAAAGCCACTATCAACGTTGGTGTCCACAACGTAAATGATGAGCTTTGATGTTAATTGAAAAAGGAAAAAATAACGTACAAAAAAA
>NW_024533772.1:0-32478 GCF_016097555.1 Gigantopelta aegis | reverse complement strand
ATTCCCACCCTAATAACAACTTACTTAATTTTGGGCAAAAGTTCCCATATTTTGCCTCTTGCGTTAATATTGCGTTTCTTAAGATTAACGCTAGAATGTTGATTCACACCAAGCCTTTGGCTAACTTTATGACACAAACATAGCTCCTCTGTCACAGTTCCATCTCAATACCATCCACCTGCACACATATCAATGTGAACTTAACAAAGCCATAGCTCTATGTATTTGTGGTCATTGGGCATATTCCTAGAAACCTATCACATCTTAAGAAGCGGTCAATTCAAAGTAGTCTGTATTTGCATTGGAATGGGCTCCTGAATTGCTTAGTGAGCTTAGTTTAAAACTTAGAGTTTGTCATACATCTCATGTTTTGAAGCTTAGGTCAATAGCAAATTTCTTATGATTGTCAATCCTTCAAAAATTGACTACTGTAAAACCAGATAAAATAACGTTCATCTATATTTAACAATTTATTAACGTAGCCCAATTTAACGTCCATTTAAATAATGATTTTTTTTTATAGAAATAACTTTTATTGAAACACAATGAAAAACAAATCATGTTTGTACACTTATCGATTATTCCAACTGTTTCAAATGGTTTCTTGAATGGTATCACATTATCAGAAGAGTCTAAACCGTATTCATCACCCGTTGGCATGTAAGGGTTTTAATTAAAGATGCCCTGAGATCACCTTGATCTCCGCTGATGGCAACCCCTTGCCTAGTGCCTGCTGGACCTCACGGGCATACCACTGTGCGAATTCCTGCTTCAAGGAGACCTTAAATTGGTCATTCGATGCCAACGCCTAGAGGTTGAAACGCTCCTTACAGCTGCTAGGACAAAAACCTCATGGATGTGGTTAGACTTGAGCATTCCAGGACCTGGGGCATCGGTTTTGTGCTGCAAAAAAAGTCAAAGACCGCTAGTGCTGGCGGAGAAATGATCCTCAGGTAAGTCAAAGGCTAGTCCGTTGCTAGTTAGTTTACATATGGAATTTATGGATACTTTCTACATACTCCAACATTGTTTTTTTTTCATTACTCTCAATGGCTTTCGCTGTGATTTATGTTCCCCATTTCAGAAAAAGTTACTTTAGCATGGCAACCAGAGGTTTTACCTTGGGTAGATACCTTGTGGGGGTAAGTAGTGGTACCAGTGGCTGTATCAGCAAGTACACAGTATCTCTCTCTCTATCTTCTAGTCCAACAACCAGGAATCTGCTTTGAGGCCGCTCTCCTTCATGGTCCAGAAATAACCAGGTACCAGTTTCACACCTGTCCTGATCCCAGTTGAACAGCAGTTCCAAAGATATAGAATAAATTGTACTTCTTCCTGAATCCTAACTCAAAAAATTTCTGCTAAGCTCAGGGACATCTTGGGGAATTTTCTCCCCCCCCACAGCCGTTTGTAGCCCACCTCTTCTGATTAAAAAACGACTCCGCCCATTTTTTCCCTAGCTCAAGGCTTCCACCATAGTCCTTCAATAGTCCATGATTTCTATGAGCATGATGCCTTTGGCTGCTGCTATCAAAAATGCTGCTGTTTTAATATCCACCAGACAAACGTAACTTGGGACATACTCAGCTACTTGATCATATTTCCCAAAGAGAGAGGTCTTCCACTCGGCGCACTTGGTAAGCTAATAACACTATCCGGGTCATCGACACTTTTTTACTTTATCTAGATATTTGCGCTTGAAAGTTTTCACACTACTTGTGCCTTCAGATAGATCATGTCCAAGTTTCCTTAAAAAACTTCTTGACAGCCAATAAAATTACAGGCATATTTGGGCAACCTTGGCACGAACCTCAGGTGAGTAATGGTGGTAGTCACCACGTTTCCGTTCTCTCGTTTGTTGTCAGAGTTGTCTAGTTCTTGTTGAACTTTCTTTTCGCTGCTTCGATGGCACTTCCAATCTCTGCATCAGGCAAGTAAGAGCTGCTTTGGCCGTCTCTTCTCCTCAAACCAATGATGAAGACATTTTGGGTGTGGTCGAAAAATACAGTACCAACTGCGCATGTACATGCACGTGCACATTGTAAAAATATACTAACGACTTAAAACTTTAATGAATTGATGGCAAAGGTTAAACTCGTTAAGATTAATGGAATGTTATTTATTCTGGTTTTACAGACATCATTTTTTTAACTTTCCAATGAGATTATCTTTTCCAATGGCATTATCTTTAAGCTTAGCCACATATTTATATAATTATGTATTAGACCTAAGCATGCATGTATTCATATTGATATATATTTGTAGTACTTTACAATAATAACGCTAAATGCTCACATCCAGAGGGATAGAGAGACCTTTCTGTTACAGTGCATTCTTTAATTTATTTATTATCAATTCAAAAAAGCTAAATATTGTTGAGGACGGAATTGAACAGTTTCTTACTTTTTTTTTTCTGTAACCTCTGCTGATATCTATATGAGTTTTTAATTGGCTCAGGATTGCCGTCCATCTTTTTTTTCAATAGCTTGAGTCCATTTCGATATTTTTGTTAACATGATCTATTTATTTGCATGGAAAAATGTATTAGTAATCTATTTTATATTACAAGACTGACTAAATTGTATATCCAAACAAAATTTTCTGCAATATGCCAAAGAAGATGTTATACTAATAGTTAAACACTACATTGTATTCCCAGGAGATATAATCTTGATTGAAATTACTTTTGTGACAGCACACAGATGAAGGTTTAAGTTCTAATTCCTTTTTTAATAACAAGTATAAACAATGCTTTGGTAAATCTTCCAGCATCATTTGCAGAATTTTTTTGCTTTCTTGTGTTGCATTACAGTAATCTCTGGCACCAATTTCTGATTTAATGTGTTTAACATAACCTAGGTAGACATTTATAACAACAATTAAGCATATAATTGTTAATCATTAAGTAGTTGTCTGAGGTCTGTATTGCTTGACAGTAAGTCAGTTTAGACCTTTTTCTTGATCTTCCTTAACGGATTCTTCAATAGCTGCAGGTACAGGAGATTGTTTTTGGTGTCATGCAACAGCCATCAGTATCTGTAGTGTCCACATATTTTACTTGTGGACTTCAAAGGTATTACTATTCTCTGCAGTTGACATTCTAATGGATAAATCCATCTTGGTATACCTAAAAACAACAACAAAAAAAACATTTATGTGTGTGTAATACCAACATAGTACACTTACATGTTGTCAATATCAGACCTAATACATGTTCTCCCTCCTGAATTAATGAACAAATTGAATGTTAGTTGCTTTAACTACACTAACTCTGATGTACTTGTATAGTTATTATTATTATTTACAACTGACAATGTCAATACATCTCACCAAGATGGAAAATTAGGATGCTGTTGATACTACAACATTCACAGTTTTCAGTTGGAGTTAGAAAAGCTTACAGATTAATGCTCTTGTATATGCATGTATTAGATAAACATTAAAATGATGTAGTTAGTTTTTGGTGGATAATTACGATTAATAAATGCTTTTACATTTAAAACAATTCAGAAAAACAACCTGAATGACCTGTCAAGAGAAAAAATAGCAATTTATAATTATACATTTTTTTGTTTTGAGATATGTTGATTTTACTGGTTGTTCACATTTGTCAGGAGGTTTAGATTTTGTAACAATTATTACTTTTTAAATACATCCATTTACTGTTTATTTACTTGATATATTCATCCATTTTCAGGTACTGTTGATATTCCATCTTTTTGTGAGAGGTTGACTGTATGGGAGGAGTTGATGTTGAGATTTGGTACCATGAGATCAAATCCCACAAAAAATAATCAACTCTTTTTTGACCAATCTGGTGTGATCAATTCTTGATGTTTAATTAGTTATAATTAATTTACTATTAACATTCCTATTAGTAAGTAACAACTATTAATATATAAATCATTATAGTGACATAATTTATACTAAAAAGGTTCATAGCTTCAAGCTAGTTATTTAAGCTACAGTTTCTACTGTTGAAACACTCAAAGAGACTTTGTATCCTTCTTTCCTTTTCTCTAATTTTTCTTTTTCTTGGTGGCAGTGTACCTCCACTTTCAAAAGTAGCCATTTTCATTTGTGTTGTAGCTTACTCCTTCATCATATTTACTAATTCATTTTGTTGGGGTGTGGCTTCCTTCAATCTTGAATCCCACTCTTCAAGGTGTGTCATTCTGGGATATACATAATCTAATAATTCCATTACTGTGGCAATTTGTCCATTTAATGAAGTTTTATTGATGTATTGAATCAACTGGTCTACTTGCAGTACATCTGGAGCCTCTTGTTGAAACAATATGTTCCACCTCTGAAGAATGTTAATGCTCTGCTAGGAGACATATGGAATGATTGTGTTCCAATAGTGATATTTTTTTCATTTTTCGATCATAATCAGAACAAAGTTCTCTTCATTGAGTGTTACTGTCCATCCCCTATAAGTAGTTCTACCTGTAATGCTTTATTATAATTCTTACGAATTAAGACTGCTTCCTTTCTTGCCCATTTCCTTTCCTCATCTGAGACACAATTTGGTCTTTCTTGGTAGCAGCCAGTCTGGATGATGGTTGTGCTATTGTCTAATACAACATTTGATCCTTCTGAAGTAGCTCTATGACTGCAGCCACTCTTAAATATCTTGCATCTCCAGTAAGTATTCCCTTCCTGGGCATTGTGTGTCTGTATAAATGTAGCCTTCATAATGAAGGGCTTTTTCACCTCTATGTTTCGACAAATTCAGCCATAATAACTTAAAATTGGCAAATGTAACTGTACTTGAAGATGGAGAGCTTTATAGTATGAAGCTAGATTTTACTAAGATCAACCAGATTTTGATAAGTTAAAGCTAAAGGCTCAAAGAGGTTAGGAGATTAATACAGGTTCTAGAGAAAGTTAAGTGCGATAATTGTTAGAGAATGTTATGATGAGATGCTGGCTGTTACTATGAAATTCATACATACACTTCAATGTATTTTGTACAGATGATGCAACCAAAATGTACTGCTCAGTTTCGTCAAGCAATTATACAGTATTTCTTTTAATGAATCTTTTATATCAGTCTTTATGATTAATAAGGAAGGAAATAATTATAACTGTGATTATAATGGCAGTCGATGTTGGCTATATTGGTTAAGTATTGCACAGCAACTGGGTGTGATGAAATGTTCCTATCATTTTTTTTTAGTTTAAAATTTAATTATATTTCAAGTTGAATGAATGCACTAACAGATCTGTAACAGCAACAAGAAAGCAAATGTATACTAAAATTAATCAATACATAAGACTAACTAGTCAATCTGATAGTATTTTAATGAAAATAGTATATTGTCTTTACATGTAACCTATAAAAGGTGTGTTAGAAGAGAGATTAATAATAAACAACAAAGCACTTACTATTACATGAACACAAGTCTGTCTTTAGTAATTTGATAGTTTTACGTAAAACAATAAACAATTAAAGACTGTAAAAGCAGCTGTCTACTTATTAAAAATTAAATTTTTTATTGGCCACCACAGTGACATGATAGATTAGTTTTGTGCATCCTGCAGCCCCTTTCTGAACTAATAAAATGGATGATTTGGAGGATTGTTATTGTCTCTCTCGTTCTGAGGACTCTGACATTTCAGTGAACTCAAGTGCCTTATAAGCACTATGATTTTGTAGACTTTGAAAAGTTTAGTAATGATATATTTTGTATATTTTAGGTCTGTGAAATTGGTACTTTAAGAAATGTCAGGCTTGGTCTGACACTTTTAACAAATCAGGTGACTCCTGATTACACTGTGAAGTAGTACTGAGGAAGTTTATATACATCAAAATGGCAACAGGTAAATGATCACTAAAATTGTAGACATTAACAAAGATAAACTGTCCATGTATTACTAGTTAATAATTAGCCCCATCCTACTGTTTAATGTCCACTTTATTTAGTATTGTTTGACCCAGAAGATATACACACATATTCAATTTATATCTATTTTTTAAACGTTCTATTTATTATTTATTTATACCCAATCAAAACCATTGTATTTAAGTAGAAAAATTGTTAGATCAATATCAGTAAAGTCATTGAATGATAAACAGTAAATCTTATTAACATTAAAAAGAATAGTAGTTCATGTAGATGTCTTAGTTAATTATATAAATATAATTACAATTTTACATACAACTTTTTGTATTAAAATCCATGTACAATTATTGAAAATTGAAGTTTTCATTTGTCAACGCTTAATTAATACCACATGCATTTAAAATGATAAGTTTTAAGACATTAATTAATTTATAACGAGACAGTTTGTTAAAATAACTATTTTGTTGTGATTTCAGATATTACCACTATTTTAAAGGAGACTCCTACAAAATTTGAACAAACAAATCTATTATATGATCCTGATGACAAATTGTACAAGTTCGGATTGGCATTACAAGTGCATAAAAGATGTTTTGGAAGATTTAAAACAGAAAATTCATGTCAATATGTTTGTTAAAGTAATTGACGAATGGAAAGATATTCAACCATCTCCTGACACATGGGAAACAGTGATAACTACCATTGGGAGTCCTTCTGTTAACAACAAAGCAATGGCTGATCAAATAGGTCAGGTACAGGCTAGAGTGTATATAATGGTGTTCAGACTACTTCTGTAAAGTTTATTCAATTTAGTTTCAATAAACATTGATCACACACAACATGCATCAGTTAAATATCAATTAGTCACAATCACTTTGTTTTTTGAAGTGCTTTGATTGAATCAGTTAAAATGAGAATGTAGACATATTTTGTTATGACTAATTGATCAATTTGGAGGTAGTTGTAACTCTCATGATGACAGATTTGTTCTGACCTTTTCTATATTAGTTACAACAGTTAAATTAGTTAAATTATTTGTCAAAGTAAATCTTTTGCAATTAATTAATTTTTTGATGTGACAGTTTGTATAAATAATTATTTTGTTGTTATCTCAGATATTACCAATTGTTGTGTTTTCTTCTTCAGTCATTTATTTGTCTATATTTCATTTTTTTCTATTTTGTTCTATAATTGTTTGTTGAGTTAAAGAAATTAGTTAAATTAAATTAAATTAAATTAAAGAAATTAGTTGTTATATTAACAGACTTGATTTCATTACAATAGAACATGACTGTTATAACAGCAATAGTTTTTATTACTATAACAGATTTTGCTTTTCATTACAACAGACAGGTCTATGTCATAACAACAATATTATTTGTTAGAAAGACAAATTTTGCTTTTCAAGGCAACAGAACAGGGTTATGTTATAACAACAATATTCTGTTACACTAACACGTTTTGTATTTTTTTATGTAACAGAACAAGTCTCTGTTATAACAACAAAATTGTTTCTGGTTATATTAACAAATTTTATATTGTTATATCGAATGCATCAATATAACACATATATTTTTTACCTTAACAAATTTCTTTCATCAGTGTATACACCAGAAGAAACAAAAGATGTCTCTACAGTCTTCTGGGAGACATGGACAAGATCCACTTACTGTCCAATCTCCGACACATCTTCAGTATTCCTTTCCACCATGTCCAAGGGTCACAAGGGAATAGTATAGAAATCCAAGGCTTAATGCAACAACTAGAAGTTACCAACAAAGAGTTACATGATACCAAACAAGTGGCAAATGTTCTTCAAGAGGACATTATATTCCGATTCAAATTTAAATAAAGCAAGCAAACAAACTTAAGCAAATGTCTATTAAATATTTTAGAATACAAACAGACACATATTATTGATTAACATTTAACTACAGAATTATAGTTTTTAAGAAAATGTTAACTGACACTAAATTAATCATTTATAAACTGAACTAAATGTAATTAGTCTGTTAATTCAAGCGATAATCCAATTTCTCTTCTTTGTGATAACTGTATAAATATTCATTTTGAGTCTGTTAGGCCTTTTTATTTAATTTCAGGTGAAACCTTATAATATATACGTATATAGATATATAGCTCTGTAATATTTTTAGTTGAATCAGTTCTGTAAGTTCTGTTCGTTAGTTTTTCTGTTGTTAAAAGTTCTTTACTGTTAAAGTTTTTTTTCATCGCGTGCTCGGCTACAACAAACTTCCTGATCAAAATATCTTTCATAATGTGTTCCTCAGTAAACAAATATATGTTGACTTCATTTTCTCTGACTCTAAACTTGTAACATTTCGCTAGTATCAGGAATATAATAAGTATTATGAGAATAATGACACTCTTTAATACATGATAGCTAAGACTTTGGCAGCGTATTTCTCCTTGGCAACTAAATGGATACATTCCACTAATATTAACAAGATCTCCAAGTTCAAGTATTGCATACCATAGTCCAATCAAAAACCCCCTCATCTCTTGTGGACACTGAGGTGAACTCTAATGATGTTGGAAAAAATTAAGGCAAAAGTAATCCCCATGCAAAATTTGCATGAGGAACGATAAATGCTTTGTATGAAGTTTTATTTAAATTAAAAACTCTCTCTACAAGCCAACATGACAACATAATATATTGTGCTTAATAAAGCAAAAATAAGTCCTAAATCAATTCTCTTGAGCATGCTAAGAATAAATTAATATAAACATGGATATATCATCAAGTGATAGAGAAGAATAAGAACTACAGCTACAGAGAAGTATAATAAATCATTGTCGACAAAACATAAAATGAACTGTGAAGTTTTGTTTGGAAGTAAATATTCAATCGTTATTAATTCTCCTGCACACCTAAACATCCACAATAGAAATTAATAATGGGTTTAACCTTAAAACTGTTTTTAACATCCTCTACATGCTCCTCTGAGAAAGGTCCACCATAGTTGTCTTTATCTAAGTCAAGACGTCCAGGATAGTCTTCCTCCCAGTAAGTTAAAGCACTACGATTTCTTGGATATTTATTTTTTTTTTCTGGCATAACTAAGTACTTGACTAATACGTTTGACTGGATTGACAATATATGGAGTAGTATCAAGCCAATGTTTAAAGAGATAGTTAGTTATTAATAGTACAGATATAGTGAAACCTGATACGACATAAGATATAATAAAAAACTGTTTCAAAAAACACTGTTCAATTTTAAAAATAAGATACCTAAGGGCAGGCACACAGCATCCCGATAGATAATAATACTTAGTTCATCAGCTGATGCTCCTAATACTTGATCAAGACTGAACTGAGCAATATTAGAAAAAAATCAACAACTACCAATCTATCCTAGTATAAAAAACTATACTCAAGGTTATTAAAGAAGAGTGTCATATTCTGGCAAGTATGTCTTAATAATAATTGTCAAGCCAATAATTATCCAACACAAAAATGAGAAATCTACACCAACAATGATAGTTTTATATCTACCTGTCTTTACATCAGCAAGTAGACCAAAGAGTGGATATGAAAGACATATCAGACACAATGTTATACTGTAAAAAATATACTGACTTTGATGATGTTCAAAATTGGTTATTGAGGTAGATTGTTTCACCAATATATTGCATCCAATTCACATGGACATCCATCAGGACATGCCAGAGAATGAGAAGTATCACTGATTTAGAGCTAATTTTTCTCTTAGAGCAGGTTAGACTAAGTGTCTTCATCTCATAGCTATCAATAATGTAATTTTAGTGTAAATAATATTATTAAAACAGAATAACAACCGTTGTTATTCTAAATAAGATCACTTTGTTGACATAACTGTTGTGTACTTAGCCAATAACAAAAAGAATAACACAATAAAAACAACACGTTCTTGGGTGTATCCTTATTGCCCCCATTAATTGAACATCAAGATTCTTCGAATGAGCCTCTTGAGTTGCTCCAGTGATTAAAATATCATCAATGTAACATAGAACATTTGGTATACCCTCAAGGATAAAGTCCAAGTTTGTTGAAGCAGGATGGGAGGAGATGTTACTCAAAAAAGGCAGGTGTACCTGAATAGACCTTTATGAAGTCTTAATTGTTGCATACTTGCGAGAATCTTCATCTAATAACATTACTGGGGAGGATATGTTATTCGAGGACAGCGTCTACTCACCTTAACTTGTGGATACTATAATGTGTGAGGAATTTGATATTGCCATTCTTGTTTCAGATACATCCCTTACATTCATTTTAAAATTTTTCATGTACTTTGTATACATTGTATATATATATGACACAGAAAACGCACACAAGCAAGATAACACATATTTTTCTTGCATCATAAAAAAACAATCCATTGGGCCATGTTCTAGAATCTGCTGGCATTACAGGGGTGTTGTCTATGTTTAATCTATTCAAAAGATTGTCGATTAATGATCCTAATATGCCACCATTTTATGATCCAACTATAAACTAGTCATGTTAGATTGTAAAAGTTGCAGAAGTGGCTGAGTTTGAAAAAGTAATTGTTTCATCTCTTGAATAGTCTTCACTTACTACTGTTAAAGATGACAATGATCTCAATGATGTCAGTCTTTTCATACAATAGGAATTTGAAAGTAATAGCCACACTAGTGAACAAACATCCATCCAAACCCACTCACTTAGTATAAATGAATGCAACTAAAATTTGTAGGTTACATGATCACTTGTAAGTGATCAGTAAAAGAAGGTCTTAGCATATTTTAAAATGAGGGAAGCAAATTTTTGTTATTTAGTGAGCAATTATAAATAGATACATAAACATATTGGGTAGGATACACATTCAATACTTCATTTATTCATTCTGAAAAAATGGGCTTTCCTTATTAATGCTTTATTCCAGTTAAGGATATCTTATTAATGTTGCTGCTGTCAAATGTTGCATGTACATATATCTTAGTTGTATGTCTGACATTTGTTCAAAATAGTCATAATACATCTATGGATCACTAATGATGTAATAAGTTCTTGACAAGTGATACCTGTAGTGAATGGGTCTGTAAGTTTTTGTATGAATCTGATGTGTTTTATCAGAACTCAAATGTTCATTAAGTCTGTAATATCATCATTTGTGTATACCAAACCATTAAAAATGACATACATAAACTAAACTAAATGTAATTAGTCTGTTGATTCAAGTGACAGTCCCATTTCTCTTCTATATTGATCTTCTTGATCCAGATATCTTTCAGAATGTTCCTCAGCTATCAAATGTATGTTGAGTTCATTTTCTCTGACTCTATGCTTGTAATGTTTGGCTAGTATCAGGAATATAATAAGTATTTTTTTTTATTCCTACATACTAGACACACACATTTTAAAGATGTTGTTAATAAATGTACAGAATATAAACAGACACATATTATTGAGTAATGTATAACTACAAAATTAGTTTTTAAGTAAAAGTTAACTGATACTAAAATAATCATTTATAAAGTAAATTAAATATAATTAGTCTATTGATTCAAATGATAGTCCCATTCTCTTCTGTATTATCTTCTTGATCCAAATATCTTTTATAATGTTCCTCAGCTATCAGATGTACATTGATTTCCTTTTCTCTGACTCTATACCTGTAACGTTTGGCTAGTATCAGAAATATAATAAGTATTATGAGAATAATGACACTCATTAGTACATGATAGTAAAGACTTTGACAGTGTATTTCTCCTTGGCAACTAAATAGATACCTTCCGCTTGCATTAATAAGATTACCAAGTTCAAATCCTGTATACCATAGTCCAATCAAAAAGCCCCTCATCTCATGTGGACACTGAGCTATTGTGAACTCTAGTGATGTTGGAAAAATGAAAGCAAAAGCAATCCCATTCAAATGTGAGGAACAATAAGTGCTTTGTATGAAGTGGTATTTATATTGAAACTGTCACTACAAGTCAACATGACAACATAGTATAATGTAGTCAATAAAGCAATAATAAGTCCTAAACTAATTCTTTTAAGCATGCTAGGAATAAATTTATAGAAACATGGATATATCATCAAGTGATAGAGAAGAATAATAACTACAGCTACAGAGAAGTATAATAAATCATTGTTGAAACAGCATAAAATAAACTGCGAAGTTTTGTTTGAAAATAAAAAATTGTACATTATTATTTCTCCTGCATAGTTGACGACCACAATAGAAATTAATAATGGAATTAACCTTAAAAATGTTTTAACATCCTCTACCTGCTCCTCTGTGAAAGGTCCACCATACTTGTCTTTACCTAAGTCTAAACGCGAAGGATAGTCTTCCTCCCAGTATGTTAAAGCACTACGATTTCTTGGATATTTGTTTTTTCTGGCATAATTAAGTACTTGACTAATACGTTTGACTGGATTGACAATATGTGAAGTAGTATCAAGCCAATGTTTAAAGAGATAGTTAGTTATTAATACTACAGATATAGTGAAACCTGACACGACATAAGACAAAATAAAAAAATGTTCAAACAAGCATTGTCCAATTTCAAACAGAAGATAACATAAAGGCATGCACACAGCATAGCGATAGATAATAGCACTTAGGTCATCAGCTGATGCTCCTATTACTTGATCAAGAATGAATTGAACCAGATTAGAGCAAAAGCAACAACTACCAATCAATCCTAGTATAAAAGCTATACTGAAGGTTATTAAACAAAGAGTGTCATATTCTGGCAAGTGTGTCTGAATAATAATTAACAAGCCAATAATTATCCAAGACATAAATGAGAAGTGTACACCAGCAATGATAGTTTTATATCTACCTGTCTTTACATCAGCAAGTAGACCAAAGAGTGGAAATGATAGGCATATCAGACACAATGTTATACTGTAATAAATGTACTGACTTTGATGATGTTCAAAGATTGCTGTTGAGGTAGATTGTTTCAGTAACATATAGGATTGAATTGACATGGAAATTCATGAACACATGCCAGAGAATGAGAAGTATCACTGATCTAGAACTAATTCTTCGCTTAGAGCAGGTTAGACAAAGTGTCTTCATCTCCTAACATTCAATAATAGAATTTCAGTGTAAATATTAAAATGGAATAACAATGTATGACCTGATTTGCAATAAGGGACCACTTCTAGAAAAACATTTGTGACCTGAATTGTGAAAAGGGACCACTGTTAAAACACCTCAAAGATTTGTTATATAGAGTTGTTATATATATATGACTATTTATGATAACTATATGTATACAAAGGATGTTTTAACAGTAGTTCCTTTTCACAAAATATGTCACAAATGTTTTGACAGAAGTGGTTGCTTATTGTAAATCAGGTTACATATTGTTATTCTAAACAAAGTCATTTCTTGATATTGTAATATTACTCATAACTCAAAACAACTCTTTTACAAAACAACAACGACCTCTCTTCTTACTAAAGACACACATGATAATAATCAAAACTGAGCATGCTCAAACATTACAATAACCACACAATATGAATAACCATAAGATACATACACATGTATATGAATAACCATAAGATACATACACAAATGCAATCCATTACATCTCCCCTTTTAAGATAATAAGTAAGTCTGTCTGGGGGACGAATAGTTATTCCTGAGCGAGAAGGGGTAGTGACACTTCTAGGTCTAGTTTCCAGCTCTGTATCAGTTGATTCTTTACTTCTGACTCTAAGGTCTCTTTGATTTCTACGAACTTGTCCAGATGGCGTATTGACCAAATAAGATCTAGGAGTATTAGCAGGTTGAACAATTTTGACCGGGTACCTGCCTTCCTCCAGTATTCACCCCACACTAATAAGTCATCTGGATATGGTGGTAAAGGTCTGACTTGATGACGACGGTCATAATAGCGCCTTGAGTTTCTGGTCTAGCCTCCTGAAATTCTAAGATATATGGCCATTTATGAATAAAGAGATGTTTAATTTGTGGAACATCAGTACATACCCTGCAACCCATTAATAATTCAGCTGGGCTGAGTCCACACCAAGGCATAGGAGTTGCCCTGTAGGTTGAAAGAGCCGAATGAATGTCTTGTGAATTTTCCAATAGATGTTTCACTGTCTTTACTGTCCTCTCAGCTAGGCCATTTGACTGAGTATGATAAGGACTGCTTGTAAACATGTACAAAGCCATATGACTGTCTAATCTCAGAAACAAACTGGGGTCCATTACCACTCATAAAGTTAGAGGAATTCTGTGCAGGGAGAAAATAGACTTTAAAGCTGCTATTACATTCATGGAGGTTGTAGAGGCAAGCTTTTGGACTTCCACAAATCTGGAATAGTAATCCACTACCAAAAGATATGTAGTATTCTTCAGTTCAAGCAGATCTGCTGCTACTTTTTCCCAGGGATGGCTAGGAAGAGGAATTTGTAACAATGGTTGAGTAGGAGGGGTGTGGTCTTCAAACACTGGACAGGATTTAGCAAATGTTTCTACCTGTTTGGCTACACCTGGCCACCACACTGCCAAGGAGACTCTCTGACGACAATGATGAATACCTTGGTGACCATAGTGAATTTTAGAAAGGGTTTCGGCCTCTAAATTTTTGGGGACAACAATACGAGTACCAAACAACAATAAGCCTTCCACAATGTAAGTTCACTCCAAACCTTCCAATAGCTCCTATACGTTTCTTCAATTCTATGACGGCCTGGCCATCCTTGGTTGCAGTAAACTATAATTTGGGAACAAATAGGGTCAGCTTTTTGAGCTTGACGATAGACCTGTAAATGATCAGGATTGACTGGTAGAGAGGAAACAATAGCATGTAGAAATGGTTCCATATGCATATTATCAAAACAGCCACTTGAACTGGTGATGGGAGCTTGAGAGAAAGGGTATCTGCTGTATAAAGTAGTTTACCAGGAACATGAGAAATGGAATAATCAAATCGTGAGAGATGAAGTCGGAAACGCAAAATTCAAGGTGGTAAACTATCAAGATTGGTTTTCCAAGCAATGGTATGAGAGGTTTATGGTCTGTTTCTAACCTGATATTTTTACCTAAAATGTAGTTTGAGAACTTCCTACAGGACCATACAAGGGCTAACGCTTCCTTCTCGATTTGTGAGTATCGACGTTCAGTGTCATTCATTGACCTGGATGCATAGGCAACAGCTTTTCACTGGGTGTGTTGCTGTTGTTGTAGAAGGACCGCCCCTAATCCATATGTAGAAGCATTTGCACATATCTTCGTTTCAGCTGCAGGATCATATAGGGCTAGAACAACTGGTTTCATTAGCTCTCACTTGACATTTTCAAAAGCAATATCTTGATGGTCAGTCCAAACCCAGGTTCACTTAGGGCTGAGGAGCTCACGAAGAGGTTGAGAAAGGTCGGACATTTGAGGGTTGAATTTCCCTAACTGATTGACCATACCCATGAATCGTCTAAGTTGGGTGAGTGTCTTAGGTGTTTCCATCTTGATAATAACAGCTGTTTTACTAGGGTCTGGAGAGATTCCACATTTATTGATCGTATGATCTAAAAAAATGGAGAGAGTCTTTAAAGAACTCACTTTTATCCTTGTTTAGAGTCAATCCTGCTGCTAAGATCTTCTGCAATACTGAATGAAGTCTAGCATCATGTTCTTGATGATTTAAATAGCAGCTGTTTTACTAGGGTCGGGAGAGATTCCACATTTATTGATCGTATGACCTAAAAAATGGAGAGAGAGTCTTTTAAGAACTCACATTTATCCTTGTTAGAGTCACTCCTGCTGCTAAGATCTTCTGCAATACTGAATGAAGTCTAGCATCATGTTCTTGACGATTTTTTTCCAAAGATAAGGACATCATCCATATGACAGAGTACTCCTTCTTCACTGACTACCATATCGCTCATCTTCTTCTGGAAACACTCAGGAGCACTACATATACCAAAGGGTAATTTGTTGAACCAAAATCAACCAAATGGAGTTATAAATATGGTAAAAGGTCTTGTTATCTCATCCAATGGTATTTACCAAAAGCCGCAATTGGCATCCAATTTACTAAAAGCTGTGGCTCCAGCTAACTGAGCTAAGGTCTCGTCTACCGTTGGCAATGGATGTACTTTTCTCAATACCCCCTCATTGAGTGGCCCGAAGTCAACACAGATACAGACATCCCCTGACTTTTTGGGGACCCACTACCATCCCAGTGCACCAATCAGTTAGCTGGTTAACTTGGAAATGACTCCTAGAGACTCCATTTGTATAGTTCTTCTGCGACCTTTTTCCTTAGTGGAAGGGGAACGTTTCATGGAGTAAACAGGAAATATGGTTGAGCATCTGCCTTCATTTTGATAGCATAACTGACCTTGAAGATACCTAGACCTGTAAAACAATGCTGGATATTGATCAGTGATCCCTTGAGTAAACGTGTGTACATGCGACAACATTCCCAGAGCTTGAATGGCAGGTAGACCAAGAAGGTTCTCTCTCAGTCCTTTCACGACATAGACTAAGTGATCGCATGACTTTCCTTTGTATGAGAATGATGCTAATAGCTCACCCAGAACTGACAAACGCCTTGGTCTGGACCACACAGACTCTTCAACGATTTCCTTACCATTTTTAAATTAAGTTGTGCGAGAATGTTCTCAGCTAGAACAGTAACTTCGGCACCAGTATCTACCTAAACGTGACTTCTTTCCCATCAACCAACACTTTATTGTTCCATGATTTTGATTGACTCTTAGAAACAAACTGTGTTCAGGTAAAACCCCTTTTTCTTCCTCATCATATTGTAAAGAGGGTGTTACTACATTAGCAACAGACCTTGAGAAACACTGGGAGCGGTAATGGCCCTTCTTCTGGCAGGTATGACACACAGCATCCCTGGCAGGGCAGGTCTGTCTAGAATGTGGGCCTTTGCCACACCTTGTACATTTGTGGTTAGTCCTGACCTTTGTCTGGGGCCTCCTTTGAGTGGTACTCTTTCCCTTAGTGTATCCACTGTCTTGACGTCTCCCTGACCACACTTTAAAATCTCTTGTTGCTCATGCATGGCCTCACCATTTCCTTAGCTTTTTCCAGTGTCAAGTCTTCATCTATTTGCATCCGCTCTGATAATGAACTATCATGAATACTGACCACAAATTCGGTCTCGGATCACTTCTTCTTTTGTGGCTGCAAAATCGCAGTTCTCTGCTAGACTGTACAAACTGGTGATAAATTGCTCAACAGACTCCCCTTCCCTCTGACTACGCTGATTAAGTCTGGCGCACGCAAAAATGGTGTTTTTCTAACCTGGAAGAAGACATCAAATTTAGTGAGGACTGCTGCGTACGGTTTTCTGGTATCCTCAGAGATGTTAGTAGAAAGTAACAGTATCTTCGGCATCTTCACCCATACGATATAATAGTGCACTGACCTGTCTCTCATCAGATTCACCGGAGAGACCAGAGGCTAGTCTATATTGGTTGAATCGTCGTTTCCACTTAGACCACTGATCTGGTGTCTTGAACGAGAACTGAGAAAGAGGCTTTAGTTGAATACTGGCCGTCCCACTCCTGACACCATGTAATATTACTCATAACTCAAAACAACTCTTTTACAAAACAACAACGACCTCTCTTCTTACTAAAGACAAACATGATAATAATCAAAACTGCGCAAGTTCAAATATACAATAACCACACAATATGAATAACCATAAGATACATACACAAATGCAATCCATTACAGTGAGGATATCCCTTTCAGATATTAGACTCACTAAAGAATTCTTACCTACTCCTAATGTCGGCAATACACAATATCAACATGTGTTTTTATAATACCTGTGTCTCCTCGAACAATAACTTTAACTTTCCTAATATTGTCTGAAGACAGTGCAGATTGACATAAAGGGTTAAAACACTAGAAGGTGTGGTACTAGTGAGACAAAAGGTCACTAGTGTGTGTGTTGTCACTGACGAAGAAGCAATGGCTGCAATAAGTCTTTCTTTCGAGAAGTTGTTAGAAGAGAAACCAACACTTGATGAATTATGTGAACATGTTCGTATTGGTAGTAAATGGTATCAGTTGGGAATCTTGTTAAAAAATTGGATCCAAGAAGTTAAGAGATGATATTCAAAAGTTACAGAAGATTGTACTTACAAAACATCAAGGATGTTTGAGTTGTGGTTAGATACCAACCTAATGCCACCAGAAGACAAGTGGTAGATGTTTTAAAGAAGGAAGTCATCAAAGAAATCACTATTGCTATGCTCATGAGTTTGAGCTGGTCATATTAAGAAAATGTTGTATCTCTACTGGTGAGTGAATCTAGTTGATAAGATAGTGTGTGTCATTATTTTTATTACAGAAAATGGACTCCTTAGCTACTGAAGCCAATATTATTCTTTGTCATCATAATAATACACTATCACAGTCTATGATCAATCCTGTAAAGTGTCTCAGTTCTTATTTAGTGAGAGATGTATCAATGAAGATACACTTGATAAGATGGAGACAATGAAGGGTATTCTGGATGAGAAGAAGACAACTTTGTTATCTGCTATACTTACAGCAAATCTTCGTATCATAAGAAATTAAAATTGTTAGCAACAGTACTGTCCAAGTTTGAAGAGACAAAAGTTTTATCTGAGATAATTATCAGTGAATATAGTGAGAGAACATTAATTTTTAATAATTTATTTTGACATTTTTCATTAAAAGGCAAAAAAATTCCAGAAGACCAGACTACAATAGCTAAAGTTCAAGAGGTAGTAATGACAGGTTACAATACTCATGAAGATCATGCCAGTGACATTTTACGTTGTCATATGGTACTCTCTCTCAGTCTCTTCAATATCCAGTTCAAGTAGCAGAACTACTTCATGGAGAGTGAGTTATTCAGATGATACACTAACTATATCTACTCAGCCATTAACGTCACTATTAAAAGCTGTACGTGGTGCTGTCCATAGCAACTATTGTAACCTAAAAGTGTTTGCCAGTGTACTTCAAAGATTCACTGATAATATTAAATTAGGTGATGTCATATGACTAAACTATAGTAAGTTATAAAGTTTATTACATAATATAATTTTAAAATATCATTAAAATTATAGAGCACTCATTTGAAGACAAAACAAACACACACTAAACCACTACTACTCAGTGAAGGTATATATATTGTGTTAATATTAATATTATATCATGTTATATCTCTTATTGTAGGATCTACTCATAGTCTATCTCATATAAACAATGAGTCTGTTCAAGGTAATATCCTTTATATACATCTAATAATATTTTCTATATTATAGATGGGATTTTTGTTCCAAGAAGTATGAGTCCCACATTTAATTCCTTTCACAAAATTCGAAATGTTATTAAAAAGACATCTATAACTTCTGAAAAGTTGAAAACATTTCTCCAAGATTGTTATCCTGACCTCACCCTTCAGTTGGCATGTAGTAATACACTTGATGATGGCATGTAGTAATACACTTGATGATGTACTAGACATTGTCAAAGTTAAGTGTACATTGATTGACATTGAGATTTTTAAAGCCATTGGTGGCGAAATTATGGTTAAAGAAGTTAATGTTCACATTAAAGCTTATGAAGATGCTATTGAGGAGTTTTGTCGCACAGTAACAACCCGTCTAAGCCTCCAGGAATATCTTGTGGTGTCAAACAGTTCTCCTCTCAAATGTGAGATTGCTAAATTTGTTCTTGAATGGGATTCTGACAAGACTTCATTGACTGACATTAAAAACCTTTTGTCAGTTGCCTTTGAAAGATTAAATAAAAGAGTTAAAGTAATTATTGTGACAGAGGGTAACTCCATTGTTGTGGACCTGTACCTTTCCACTCAGTATGACAACTCTACTTGTTGTCAAAGCTCAGGAGACTCTTGAATCAATGATAAAAGAGAGGATTACTCCAACATACAATTGGTCATTGTATCATTTATGATCATAGAAGAGACAAAGTAAGAGATGAGTAGTATTTAGACAACAGTTATAACATGTGTTGTTTATTGATATATAGGAGATTAGAACTATTGTAGAAGAGAACACAAAGGAGTTGAGAAGTCAACTGGAACTAGAACAAACCATCCGGAAAAAGATGACTATGCAAATATCATCTATTGTCAGACAAAAATGAAGGTATATTGTTTACAACTATTGTTTTATTTAATAACTGTTTATATATGATAATCTAATTAATAATATATTGTACATTTATATAGAAACAAGAGAAATGAAAGAGAAGACAATTGAACATTTAACAACACTTGTGAAAACAAAGGAAGGTAAATTAATACAACATCAATGACAAGTCCAATGTTGTCAGTATTTTACATAATATATTAGTGATCAAATTTCTTCTAACTTTATATAAAGCTATTGAGAAGAATATATTGTCAGTGTCTGCTGAGAGACAGAAAGAGCTAGAGACACTACAAGATATAATAATGTCATTGACCTTACAGCTAAGGGAGAGAGACCAACATATTGAGAGCTTAAAACAGAGCTTAAAAGGTAACTGGTATTAGTGACTTCTCATTATATGACATTGTTACTAGATCTAGCATTTATACCAGAGGCTCGTAAACCAGTAACTGATCAAGGACTTGAGGAAACACAAACAAAATTCAGTCCAGAAGAGTCCACATATGAAACTACAGGTAATAATATATTATTGTTAATAATATTTATGTCTTAATTGTGACTACTAGAGACTCCTCTAATATTAGAGTTAAAAGGTTCAACTGATAATAAAGATGAAACCACTCCTCCAAGTAAATTATATTCATAATTCTCAAACCACAATAATTAAATTCATAATATAAAAATAAATTTCCATATTTACTATACACTCCCTTAGTGTCAGTATAATATGATAGAGTTATGATTATGATAAGATCTACGAAATGTTTATATTAAGTGTTATCATATTACACTATATACATGTACATGTTTAATATAAGAATCTTATATAGAGTCTCCAGTATTATATGATATATTAAAGGTCTCTGATGTTAACCACATTGTATATATAGTACCATATATGTCTGGTGAGGTCAGCCCTTCGCTTAGAGAGGAAGGATTTGGTAGCATATTACCGTTGAGAAAAAGAATTTAATTTTATGTAAACTTTATTATGTGTTAATATCATAAAAGCAAAATAATCAACTTACCCCATTTCTTTTGAGTGGTTTGTGAGACTACAATGAATACTTTTATTGAGTTAAATCAACATGACTAAATGAAAGATATTATAACATATTAAGGAAAGAGTCAAATCAATTAATAACTTATTTTATTTGTAATACCTTCTACTTTGTTTATATCTATTGTTCAATATAGCTACAGTACTTAACCACACCCCCACCAAACATTTTTGTGATGATAGAGCATTCCTATGTACAACATTAGTAGGTAGAGAGATACATAATTTCCTTATGTAACACACATATCAACTCAATTCTAGACTCAATGAAATAGAATGTAATAATGTTTACAATTCATACTATAAAAAGATATTGTAGTCTTGTGTCAACTGATATTACAGTAACATTGGACCACACAAGGCAAGACAACTCAGACTGTTCATTTCAGTCTCTATCCTTTATAATTATATCTATTGACAATTATTATCAAATGAGCTTCACACATTTCACTTTCTATTAGCAATAAAAAGTATATGTGTTCCAGACAACATAGTAGCTAGGCCTTAAAAGCAACTAAGAGTAAAGGTAGTAATTAAGGACTCGGTAAATTCCTCAAAATTTACAAAATGACAAACTCCACCCTCTATGCCATTTCTGGTACATCTCCATAATTTTGTTGCCATAGTAACGATATTCATTAAACAATAATAGCTTCCTTTCTTCTTCAGTGTCTTGTCTGTGTATTGTAGTGTGTTATAGTATATATTACTATGTGTGTACTATACTATATACTAACTCTGTTTTATAACAGGACACACTGGAAGTGTTCAGTGGAATGATGATGACAACAGTGTATGGCTCACTAGACCAAGTGTATTACAAAGTGAAGATGTTATAAGTAAATTAATTAAAGAACAACGAACACGAAAAGATTGGAGCATTGGTCTCATCTCGTCATCTCCTGAAAGTACTGCAGTTATTATAAAACAATCTTAATAAGTGTATAGTGTGCAATCTTGAGATATACAAACACTTCATTAGACAGTAAGTGTGTATCGATATTATCAGAGATACTAAAACTAATAAAACAATAAAGACACTAGTGCTGCGGTCCTCTTCACTTACTAGTGGTATTAAACAAGTCAGTGATAGTCTCTTTAATAATAAAACACTTGAACAGTTAGTGTTGTGAGATGTTCTGATATCACAGATGAAGATAGACCAACTTATCTACTATGTTATCAAGTAATACATCTTTAAAAGAACTAGAACTCATCAACTGTAACATCACCGATAATAGACTCCAATATATCTGTGAAGGACTTACTAAAAACCAAACATTGACTAGGTTAAAACATTGGACGAAATCATCAGATCACTTCAGTTAGTACCAGTACAATAGCAAATCTAATACAAACAAACTACATCACTGATAAGACTATATCTCCACTATACTTCACTGAAGAATGATGATATCAAGATAATATGTACATCACTTAATGAAAATACTACAATAAAGAAACTATACTTATCACCACAATATGAAGAGTATTGTATGAAGTTAGTCAGTGATCAAGTTATTAAAGACAGACTTTTGTTTCATATAATAGTAGTTTGTTGTTTATTCTTAATCTGTCTTCTCACTCACTTTTATTTTATTGCTACCAGTATTAACTATTGGTGTATATAATTAAAACATAATGTAGAAATGTAAGCGAAAATGAACAAAGATAACTAATAATGAACAATTAATTAAGAATGAATATTAATTATCATTGATAATTAAAGTATTCACTTAACAAATTATTAATACTGAGTCAGGGACTTAGTAATAAACAAAAAGATAAACAGTTGGTAATTAATACAATGTAACAATGTATATTTGACAATATGCTATTATCATGTGACATTAAGCTTGCACTGGTTCCTCTGTTTCTTCCTCTTCCATGTTTGTACATAGAATCTTTCTCTGATGATCTACTTTCTGCTGTATCCTCCATTGGTTCAACTTCCGATAGCTCTCTATAATATGCTAAGTTTATGTATCTATTGTCCATTAATCTCTTTCATCTGTCCATTGCATTCATTCTTTTATCTATTTGGCAATCAACTTATCCATCCATTCTATTCTCTATCCATTGTCCATCCATTATATGCTAACCTTTTATCAGGTTCTTAAACTTATTGGCATACAACCTTTTATCTTTCTCTAATTGTTGTTGCACCTTCTGTTGACAAACCTGAAACTGTTGAACAGCTGAACAATTTCCAGACTCTAGTTTGATAACTTCTTGAAAACACAACATGGCTTCATCATAGTCCTGCATTTTTGATATGCCTACATTGTACAAGGGAGAGAGGAAAGGAACAGGTGATTACATAAAGACAAAAAGACTCACTTGCCCCTTTCTGAACTGAGATTAACATTAGCTATGTCTTTCTTCTAAAACTTGTTGTTTGTAAGAGATACAATTGGACATTACTAGTTGTAAAATATGTGTCATTTAAGATCTGTCACAGTGAGATCACACTGGGTCCTAAATTTTCTCTACTGGGTCCTATCAATACTTACTTTATCACATTGTTCTCTAGCTTTTACAGCCTCATCTAACTTGAGATGACAATCAGCCATGTTAAGGAGATGTAAAAGACGAACATTTTTTTTTGTTCTTTTTTTCATCTTTATAAAGGAGACTTTATCTACTAGACCATATCCTTGTTTATAAACCTTTAGTAACTCCTTTCAATTTAACTATAGAATTTCCAATTTGCTTTTTCTGCCAAATAATGTCAAATATAGATATTGTGGCTGAAAAAAGTCACAAATCTGCAGAAATTAATCCTTAGTAGTAAGTTTACACAGATTTTTAGTTAATTGTATATAAAAACTGATTAAAAGTTATCATTTTTAGCAGAAAACAAATATTGCTTATAAATACTGTAAATTATAGAAATTGTGTAGAAATATTTTCCAATCTGCAAAATGTTTATGTTTATTAACTATTTAGGTACAATGATTTCATTAGTGTCACTATGTCTTGTAGAAGACGAAATTGCTCGATAGTTGGGACAGTGAAGTAGAGAAGTACTTGTCCTCCATAAATTGTATCAATCCAAGGCACATAATCACCATATAGTCTTTGCTTTGATGCCTTCCACTTTCTACAACAAGTGCCATCATACCACCTCACTTGTATATGACTGTTGCCCTTTCCACTGCAACCAGGACTGGACCAATGACAGTTCATCAGTCCATTCATTATGAGTATTGGAACAAAGGAGTCTTCCTTGAAATTATTGGATGATACAACTTTTATAAGTGGTCCTCTTTGTTGTAAACTCAGGAACTGCAGTTCCACTATTAATACATTGGTCAATGTGTTCTACGATATACTTAGTCTTGGTCTGTTGCTCTCCTATTTTGCCTGGTTGCTCCTCTTCTTTTTTGACCAAGATAAACTGTAATTATATCGAATGGATAGAATACATGCTATCAATGATCTTTAACTTTCAAGACATTAGTTTTTGATGGCAAAGGAATAGTGTACATGCTATTAATAATCTTGAAATTTCAAGACAATAGTCTTCGAAGGCATAGAGTACATGCTATCAATGATCTTGAAATTTCAAGACATAGTTTTGATGGCATATTGACATGCTATCAATGATCTTAAATTTTAAGACAATAGTTTTGATGGCATTGTGTACATGCTATCAATGATCTTGAATTTTAAGACAATAGTATCTTTGATGGGATGTGTGTACATGCTATCAATGAGCTTGAAGTTCAAGACAATATTTTTTTGATGGCATATAGAGTCTCCAGTATTACATGATATATTAAAGGTCTCTGATGATGATAAAGAGACAAAGTATAAAGAGTAAGACAAAAGAGGTAAGACCCAGACAATGTTATATTACTTTATTAAAATTATAATATATATAAATAAAATACACATATACTACAAGTATTGTTATTTATAATGTGACTTTTTGACAAAATATTTTTGAATGTTGTGGTTTTGAGGAGTATAAATAGGCAGTCTGGTGTATTTGATTCAAATTCTTGGTCCTATAGTATCATCAGTGTGACATCAGTGATCATATGATCATGTGGAAAAACACATCATATTATAATTTGATGTCTCTGAAAATGGAAGAAGAGTGATTTGTTTGTGTATTTCTTAAAGATATCTCTTGTTCTAGTAATAGGTAGTTATAATTAAGTTATAATTTGTAGTTGATTATTACTTGGTTTTAATCTTATGATTTCATATACAAACTTTATAATTGTAACAACTATATCATCAGAACGGTAGTATTTAGTCTCAGAATTATCATGATTTTCTTTTACTGACTTCTTTTCTCACAAACTCCTTTGGAGAATTGACCATCAGTTACTTCTCATGTGACCATTAATATATGATTGGATGGAAGTCAAAGCCTGGCTACAGGGCATTATTCATGTATGAACAAATTGGGAATTGAGGGATAGTATCAAATCATAATTTTACTTAATTTCATAAAAATATTTAGCACAAAAAACAATACTAACGATGATTTTATATGATGCATATATTACAATATAACATTGCATTTGTCATTATAGTGACGTTTTATTATCAGTACAGACTTTGTGCATCAGCAACACTTTATCCAGTGTCTTGAGAAAAACTAAAGCATCTTGAAAAAAACTAGTATAATAGCAACATGTCAACTCTTGTCCTATTAAATGATCATTATCAATGAGATATAGAGAGACAACTATCAATTACATTGACCGCACACCATAATCAAGCCTCTCATTGCAGTTACTAGCTCCTCTATTATCACAATAGACAGTATCAAACCTGCATTACATAAAATCACATTGTTGTATGTTTGTGCATTTTTGTTAATATTGTTTATTCGTAGGATCATATCAGAGTTTGACATAACTTAGTATTTTGACATTTACAATGAATAAATGTTTAGTAACTTTTTTAAAAGTGCAAACTGAAGTAGATATGAATACAATGTGCAACATAATTTTAATTAATAATGTTAACTTCATTTAATGAAGACACTTCTATTTGAATAACTACAATATTAGTTTGCTAATGCCGCATTACCTTTACTCTAAAAAACGGTACTTTTGTATTACATGTAACAGTATATGAAAAAGTGGTGTACATTGAGAAAAATGATCTAGTGCAGAGAAAAAATATGTATAAAGCATTTTGAATGTTGTACTGCTCATATAATGCAATTACAAGCACTTTTGATTCTTCATAAAACAAATAATCTTACTTGATTTGATTGTCCAGACCATCATGCTTTGCTGATAAACCATGGTTTACACATGAACAAAAATGATGATGTTTATGTTGAGAAAAGTTTATCTCAACATATATCTTAAATTACATGCTTTTCCTTATTTGAGAGTACATTTCTTTTTAATAATAAATTAAAGTGAAGATGTTTGAGAATATTGTGTCACGTTATGTAAACACAGTCTAATTACAGTTATATATATATAGGTTTAATTGTCCTATAATAGTTATCATCCTATATATAAAATAATAAATAATTATCCTTTAATTGTCATTATAGTTTAGCTTTATCAATTATAGCAGTCAATTATAATCAGTACACACTCACACATCAACTACACCTTATCAATGTCTTGACAAACTGATAACGTAAATTCTATAGTATAATAGAACATTTAATTTCAACATCCTATCAAGGGATCATTATCAAAGGATATAGAGTGATACTTAGTTTACAATGTATTATAATTATTAATGTTGACCACACATGATGATCTTTATAATCCAGGAGGAGTGGTAGCACAAAGTGCACTCGTCACAATTACTCACTTCCATATCACACATGGTAAATATAAGAAACTCATACTTAAAATGAGACTATTAATTGTTTTTACACTTTTTATTATATTGTTTAATTATTTAGAGGATAATATCATCCATTGACACAAACTTAGTAAGTCAAGATTAACATGTATACATAACAAACAAAAGTTCCAATGGATAGTTCAAAGTACCAAGTAGAGATGACGTCAGTATGCAACAACATTAAACTATTTTTAACACAGGCAACCTTTACACAAGCATTGACTATGTTATTATAACATGATGATATAGTCTCAAACATCTTCATTTTAACTTGTTGTTAGAAGGAAATATAGTGTCAATTAAGTATAAAGCATGTACTTTAAAATATAAAGTTATAGGATGAATGTTTAATGAATTTAAAAAAATCAATCTTGTACACACTTATCACTATCACATACATATTGCTGGGAAAAAGTTATATATAGCTACCATAGTATAATATAACCGAGTAAATTTTAGAATATTAAAACACTATGTATTTGGCTGAAGGTGACAGTTGATCTTAACTAGCATGTCAACTAAGATGAGTATGTTTAGACATGCATGTTTAAATAAGTATAAATTGATTAGTTGATTTAACTAATACTTTGGTTGCATGTATGTAACAAATTATTCATGAAAATGAAAAAAAATCATACTGTTGTCATTCCTAACATATATCACATTGATTAAATGCTATATATATGCCACACTTTGGTCTATATAAACAGAGCTGTAAAAATCCATTGATACTTTAAAAATACTATCAAATGACTTTAGTGATAGAATTTTTAGCAGTCAAAACAGTATCATGTTTACTTTCAGTTTTAATCAAATATATTGCTACATACATAGAACTTCTTAAAATCATAAATCAACCAATTACTATTTAGGTAATGTATTGGTAGTATATGTGAGTTTTAAGGTCACAGGTTTTTCATGATTACAAACAAGTATTACAGCAAAAAACCCTTGAGCACTCAAAATTTATGCATACTTAAATATTATCATCAGCCATTTGTAAGTATTCATGCAGCATGAACGCTTAGATATAAAGTACGTAAACGAACTAATTTAATCAAATTCATAGTCGTTTATTAGTGTTTATTGATACCTTTGCTTCCGCATTCCCATGTGTTGCTTAGCTAACCTTAACAGATTTCATTCGAAAATATTAATGCTAAACCGAAGGGAAAACTTCGTATCCTCATTGTCGTGGCAATTAGTATAATGTTTATGCTATCGATTTATTTTGAAAGCCCGACTCATTATCGAGGCTATTTTTTCGCAAATTAAAATTACACCTGACCAGTCAAGAAAAGCTGCCCATTTCAATCATTAAGACTGCTTTCAAAAAAGATCAACTGGGGTTACCGCTTTACCAAACGTTAGCAAGTATCAATCAAGAATTAGAATAGAGGACACCTTGGGAGCTCCAATAGTATGGGTTGATACTGAAGCCAATCTATTAGCAAGACAACCAAAGGGAGTCTACAATGTAGGACTTAAAATATTGTTGCTATTGCTAAGTACACAAAGTCTTACAACTCTTATTACAAGTGCTGACAAATACTTTATGAGAGATCATAAGGTTACTTATTTTATTATTTCAGATGAACTTGATAAAGTAGCAAAGTGAAGACAAACCTCATATTGTAAGTATTATGGAGAAAAGTCAAGGCTGGCCAAATAATACTTTAGTGAGATTTCAGTTTATTAGTAAACACAGTGATATCTACCATAATATGGACTTCTTGTTTCAAGTTGATGCTGACATGCTCTTGTTTCTAATTTTAATCGTGAGGCTTTAGGTTCAAGAGTAGGTACGCTACATCCTGGTTTTTATAACAAACCAAGATCTCAATTTACTTATGACAAAAACCCTAAATCACAGCTTTATGTTAAACCTTTGAAGGAGAATACTATTTTGCTGGTGGAGTATTAGGGGTTGTCAGAGTGAAGTCATCACTATGGCTGATACAATTGTCAAGAATATATTAACAGATCTCGTAAATATAGCTACATAGCTTTGTGGCATGATGAGAGTCATGTCAATAGGTATTTTATTAATTATCCTCCGACTAAAGTATTGTCTCCCGAATATTGTATCCCAGAAGGTAGTGGATGTCTATGAAACAGAGACTGCTAGCTTTGAATAAAAACCCAAAAGCTATTCGTAGTTCAATGTTTTTCAAAAAGAAGACTTATATAATATTTACAGTTATATGTCGATCAGGAGATATTTTATAATAAATGTTTAATTAATATGCAAAAAGTGCCATTATAATTATAGAAATGAGGTTTATTTTTTCTATAAAAATCCTTTACTAAAAATAGATCAGTATTATATTTTTTGGTGGTTTAAGTGACTTGCATTCCCAAATTATATACTCACTACCAATTTACTCTAGTAATATGGCTTTTTAGATTAGTATGGGTACTGAGAATTCTTGCATTTATAATTATATATATATAATATATATATATATATATATTTATTAGATATATATACATCTATATTTAGGGTATGTTATTAATTGTCATTTTAATTATGCACTTCCTGTCTGTGTGTACAATTAGTCACATAACTGCATTGTTAAATATCAGTAATCAAGCAAGATGAATATTGAAGGAGAATATAATACTTGTATTCGTAAAAATTGGATGGAGTGGAAGTAGTTGTGACACAGGTATGCATAAAGTATCAATTAATGTAATAATTGAGAAGAAAATAGTTGTCATGAAATGCCATCTGTATCACTGAAATTATTTTGTCATTTAACTAAGGTTTTTATACCATAGTTTCATCAATATAGTGTAAACCCAATTTTGAGTTACTACTAGACCAAAACTAGTGAAACTCCATGTGCATAAAGCTAACTAGTTTCATCTACATCACATATCGTTTATACATCCACTTTGCTATAGTAATCGAATCATGGCTTCAGTTAAAGCTATAAGCAGATGCTATTTCAAGTGAACTAACTTAGTTAGTTAAGTTGAAATAGTATTTTTCTGTTGCTCAAAGTGTCAGTTATTGGAAATATACTACAAAGAGTACTTTTTTGCTTCTATTTGTCTTTATTCATACTGAGTTTGACCAGTTTTTGCTTCGTGGTAATTAAATATTAGACTTACGTCATACTGATGAGATACTGGTAACAAAGACAATAGTTAAAATGATGAAATGCTATATTAAGTATTATAGAATGAAGTTTAGTTGTTACCAATTCTTGAACACAACAGGAATAGGTGATAGATAAGCCTAAATATTTGAAGTCTCTTTCTTAATAAGTACAAGACTAATAATATGATTCACAGATATGTATTTCACTAAAACGTTAATCTACAATGATATGAGAACAGATAATATGCATATACCAAACCCATTTGAATCTTGTAATCATGACGATGTGTGTTTGTGTGAGCTTCACAGGTCTGTTGTATTTATAATGTAACATGTTTATATGTTAATTAATGCTAAAAGGTAAGAAATTAATTGTTATCATAAATGTGATATGATTCTATCAGGAGAAAGTCACCATAACTTCTTCATGACTCCCTTGTGCCCAACTGTCTCTCAAGTAGTTGATGTGTATAAGTACCTAGCTGAGTTACTGAGCATACAGGGATCTATCTTGATCTCCATAAATTAATGCAATATACCAATAAATCCCAGACAAATTCTCAGACTTCTTTATAGAATATTTACATTGGATGAGTAAATCAACTGTAATCCTCCAGTATCATAATATCTCTTGTATGACTTTGTCAGTATGCATGCCAAGTTTGGTCTCCCTAGCTAAAACCGCTAAAGCTAGAGACTTACATACTTGATTGTGTTCAATTATTGATATATATAATACACACACACACACACACACACACACATATAGATATATAATATGTACGCATCTTTTACCTGTGAGTATTTCTCATCTATGCTTGTGTACAGGTATACCTTTGTGATAAAACCTGCCAATTTTAATGTAATAATATCTGAGTGAGAACTTGATATTATTCACATAGACAAAAAGGTAATGGCCTGGTTGCCTACTCCAATTTTTGCCTACTATTAATTTATTATTTTTATCCTTCAAACTGTATGAACCTAACTGCTAAAATCATTATTTTTTTTGGTTTTTGGGAAAACAAAGGGAAAATTTTTAACATTTTAAATTATGTAGCCTTGAATAGGGATCTTTCCAACTTGGGTTTTTGTTTTGAAGGTATTGAAAAATTAACCAGAGGGAACCCCATCTTTTGGGTATAAACCCTTGGTTTCAACTTTCAAATGATACCTTTAAAATAACAAAAGAAATGGGAAATAAAAAACCTCAAATTCCTATTTTATTTAGTTCCCATTTTTCCCCAAGGCTGGTTGCAACCGCAGAAAAATTTGAATTATAAAAAAAATTTTTTTTGGGAAATAAGGTTATATTAACAAGATTTCCTACAGTTTGCAAATTCACAATAATTATTAAAAATTTCCCATTTACAAAATGCAAATTAAATATATCTGATCAAAATGCATTAATTTCTACTTAATTTTAAATATTATTTATTTGAAGAAATTTACTTAATGTTCCTGGCTATTAGGCTTGTTTAGATGTGATGTATTATTACTAATACTATATGAACTAAAAATCATTTATTTTGTTAGTGATCAACAACTGTATATAACCGTGGGCTCATATTATTATTAAGTTTTGTATGTTGATCAAAAATATTGAATTCGGCCCATGTATTTGGACCCTTCCTCCATAGAAAAGAGATGAGGGTAATATAATTAGGTTTGTAGGGAAAAACAGATTGGAAGCCCTTCTTCACTTCGTTTGCCAACGATAAAAGTAAATTTGGACCCGTCTAAGTTCGGATAAAAATTCTCTTGTCATACTTTCTTTTTCATGAGATGAA
The DNA here is from genome assembly GCF_016097555.1 of Gigantopelta aegis. Taxonomy (NCBI): domain Eukaryota; kingdom Metazoa; phylum Mollusca; class Gastropoda; order Neomphalida; family Peltospiridae; genus Gigantopelta; species Gigantopelta aegis. Next base: position 702 of record NW_024533772.1, on the reverse strand, counting down.
ACGAAACGTTGGAACTTAATAAAAAATTCTTATAAAAAGTCCAAGATTGTACAGAAACTTAAATTTTTTAGGGTTTGGGCATGCCAGATCCAAATGTGAGGGTTTGCTTATTTGTAATATTTAACAAGTTTCACTGCTAGTGCCAGGAGATAGTCTTGGCTCGTCTGTTTTTAGGGTCTCTATTTAAATTACATAAAAAATATTTTACCAATAATACTCCCACTGTTTTTGTATTTTAGCCTCATTAAAGGCTGTACCCAAAAAGCAAAGTTATGTTCCAAATGTTGGTGGACTCATATTGTCCTTAAAATTGAAAAACCCTAGAAACTGTGGTACCACCTAAGCACTTAATCATTATTTTCTTTAAAAAATTACCAAATACTTTAATAACGGTGGAAATGGTACCCCTAACCAGCCCTCCCAAATCTTGTTTGGAAAGGGCAAAAATACTAAACCTATACTGGTAACAAAACTCAAATTTACGTGTTGACTTGTTGCAGTTTCATGTCTTCCACCTATGATTTTTTGACAAAAACTTAAGGCGAAAACTGTAGGATGGTCCAGGGTAAATGATTCTTGTAAGACATCTTTTCTCCTTATCCACCACTTTGCCTTGCTTTTTTGTTAACCGCTCTCTCATAATTTCCTTCTTTTAATAAAGCGAGAAGGAATATTTAAATTTGTTTACCACCTATTTCCCTA